>NW_026858010.1:0-38513 GCF_026571515.1 Ruditapes philippinarum
CGGGTGTGATAATAGGGATATTTATATCTTTGCCAAAATAAACATAACAACAGTTAGTCATTGAAACTGCAAATTTCACGTCTATGCATATTTAATAACTATAAAAAAATATGTTGATTTTTTTTAGAACTTGTTTTGTGTGGGACATGACAGTAGCTTTAACTTATTTATGTATTATGAAATTTCTATCATGCATGCAGTAGTTTAGCACAAGCAGCGCACATTTTTTAGCCAGTTTAAACATTCTTTTGTGAAGTTACTTTACATTTTCTTTTTTTTGCATGGCCTCTTGTTTATTATCACCAGTCTTCTCTTACCACATTCCCCTTGCTCACATGCAGTTTTCTGCTAAGATTATAGACCCTGAAATGTTTAAGCAAAAGCATTACCATTTCTAGTCTAAAAGCCATTAATACTAAAACAAGATCCCACTAACTAATTTAGTTATGTTGTTAAAAATAATGGAAAAATAATAAAAGTAAAAACAAGCAATTATAATGGTATTCAAAGCAATCCATTATAAAAGTCCCTATCGGTTAGAACCCCAGCAACATTATGATGGTCATGTGGCCATTCAATTTATGCGCCCCTGAATGAATGAAGAATAAAAGAACCCTTAAATCTCTTTTGAGTTTTAGTTTGTCTAGCTAACTATACTTAAGTAATGTGTTTGTTTCCCAGACTGCCCTATAAGGAAATCTGGATTGGAGAAATTTAAGTAATTGAAGGGGGGAAAGACAAAGGTTGAGAAAAAAACTTGACTTTTCAGAAAAAGAATACTATAAAAAATAAGTCTGCAAATTTGCTTTGTCGCCAAAATAATATTATTAAACGAATGATAACAAAATTTAAATCGCTAAAAATCACCGATTTCTACAAATCAGTAAGCGCGGCCATGTTTGTGTATTGGCCGGTATAAAAACAGGTGCGCGTGATGTCATTTCCCCACATCTTTAGATTTCATGATAAATCTAGTTGAATCGTAAGGAAATATTAATATAAAAAAGTATTGACCAGACAATTTAATTTTCACAGGAGGTGTAGAGGAGATTTTTTTATGGTTCAAAATACGTAACAATATCAAAAAAATAATAATAATAATAATAAATAAAGAAACGTTACGGCTAGCCAAAAAGTTTCTAGCCGTACGTGAGTCACGAACGATCGACTAGCCAGGACGCACTGTACGTAATATCTAGCCGTACGGCACTTTTCCAAAAATTATATGGAAGTCGAACGTTATAAAATTGTTGATTTTCATGCTTATCATTTGTTGTTTTATTTGTATGAAATTATTAAATCTTTTTTTGTTAAATTTAAGTACATGGGTCGAATAAAAAATGATCGGGAAGGAATAAATAAATAAAAAGAACTATTGAATGAAAAAAAAAACGGTGAAATGCAAAAATAATTATATAATTTTCAAAACAGTAGATAAATAAAAGCACAGTCAATCAATTAATTAGCCTTAATTAAAAGCTATCCAGGGACTGACAATAGAATTTTAGTATGCCTTTTCACGGAACATGCAAACTTTCCTTGATGGACAAACTTCTATACAGTACCGTCGGTAATTGTTCGCAATTATCAAGAGCCTAACAACAAATCGGCTTTTCAGTGTTTGTTTTTTTTTTTTTTCATATAAAAGGTGTCGAAAATTAAACTAATGAAACAAAAAAAGATTATTATCAAAAATTTGTAAACTATTTCAATTGGTGTAAATGCAAGCAAAGTCGACATCTTTGCGATGACAAGATCGATATATATTAGAGATCAAGGCGATTAATCTCTAAAAAGTTAACATCCAAAGACAATTAATGCTGTTTCCTTGGTTAAAATCCTCGCTTAAAGTCATAAAAATAACATATGCATTTTCAACTTCCATAAAATTTTTTGAAAAGTGCCGTAAGGCTAGCCAATACAGCGTGTCCTTGCTAGTCGTACGTGACTCACGTACGGCTAAAACTTTTGGCTAGCCGTACGGGCCCGTACGCTAGCCACTTCCACTAAACGTGTTCTTAATAGTACATATAACTAAATTTTTGCAGTTTGATTCTGACTTTCAAATTTAAAGGTTGTGAACATATGTTATAATTGATGTACACATTTTCAAAAAATATAAGCAACTCTTTTGAAAAGTTAATTGTTTAACATGTCTGTCAACGTATGATGCTGCGCATCGTAATCAAAGCCTAATATTAACTGCAGGCAAATCATTTTTTATTGGCTGCTCAAAAATCTAATTTGCATAATTTATTCACACAATTGCTGGTTCTTACTCAATGTTTATTTATTTTTTTTTTTTTTGGCTTTAACATTACTACTTATGTCTAATACTGCGCATTTCCATTTTAATTGGGTTCCTAATTTGCACCAAATGCTCCTGTCACACTGTGTACTGAGTGCCGACAGACCTTTTTGATCATGCACAATGTTGCCCTGATTGGACAATCACCCTTGTCAATATTCTTATGACGAAATAGACATCTATTTTTTTTACGCTTCATCAGTGAACTGAATGACCTTAGGGGGGATTAGGCTCCACACCTGTCAAATATACTGTAGTAAATTACAGCACGTCCATAAAATAGCAACACATTTTTTCAGTTACAATAATCATTTTAAATATTAAGTAGATTTATGATTTTTTTTTATTGGATTTAAATTTACGGTAGTAGTAATGCGTATCTGTCGGAAAGGATTTGGTAAGTAGATAACGTGGAAAAAAGCTTTAGGGAGCTGGATAAACCCGAGAATATGCGTAATTATAGGGGAATGGGCAACCTGTTGCTGTTGTACCAGTATGACTGGGTGCCTAAATAACCTAACGGACAGTTTTTTTTCATACGATAATTAGTCTGGCTGCCGATTTTCCTGCGCCTTTCTCATTTTTAGCGTCAATGGCGGAAAATCGCGTCCTTGGATTAGTTGATATTTTACCTGATAAAAAGATACATGACCGCGATGTACCCTATTTGGACAGCTTGTACAAAATAAAAGGATATATCGCCAATTTTGAAGAAGTTTCTCATAGTACCAAATATAATTTATGGTTTATCTTTGAAAATTAAGCAGTCATTGCTTAAATCATGTGGGGGGGGGACGTGGGATCATTCAGCAAGCTCTGAATATCGACAAATTATATTTATGGTCGCGGCGTCTTCAAAAATAATTTAAAAATTAATTAATTAAAGGAATTCAGTTTCCATATGATGTTTTCAAAATAATATATAATGTACGCAATTTTAAATTAATAAGTTTCTTCAAATGCAAGATATATTTTTCAAATTGTCCACCGTGTTAGCACCTATCCGGGGAAGTGGGTATAAAACGTCCACAATCTCGGGTCTTCGGTCTGTCTCGCGAGAATGACAAACGCCCAAAATTTGGCGGGGCCCTAACTTATTTCTCAAGTTTAAAATAGTGTCTTAAAACAACAGAGAATTTCTCTCTTAATGAGGGTTTATTCAATTTAGGAAAACTTGTCATGGTTCCTCTTTTTAAATGATGAATGAATATTTATATTAGACAGACATCAATCCATCCATTCCTATTTCCTTTAAGGAATGAATAAGAAAAAATTCAATGTTTAAGGAGGAGATTATTCTGGAAATATGTATGCTAGATTTATAACCCTTGTCATAAGATGTGGGTGTTTGAAGTAAATGCTATAAGGAATGAAAAAATTTAAGTAAAAAATAATAATTTCTAGAAAAAAAATCTAAGTGGGACATAATACTGGAAATAGTCAAGCTAGAATATTGAACCTTCTCACACAAAGTCATAATTTGAGTGATAATAAGAAACATATGTATGAGGTTTGAAGTAGAAACATAAATATACATGTATAAAGAAGTTATAAAAAACATCATTTTTTCATGAACATTCTAAGGTCAAGGGGGTTACATTCTGACATTTTTTGTGCTAAACTTGTCAACCTTGTCACATATGATGAGGTTGATGATCAGAAACATATATTTGAAGTTTGGAGTATTAATACCCTTACGAAATAAAGAACTTATAGTGAAAAAGCGTAAAGACTTGAATAGGAGAAATCTTGACAGCTCTCAATTAATTCTCCCTTAAATTTAAAATGATGTGTATAATCTCCATACTGCTATCTATCATATTTCAAGTTTCATAATATGTTTTCATTTCAGGTGGCACGATAGCTCAGTTGGTTAGACCACTGACTGTCACTCCTGAGGTTCCAGGTTCGATCCTGGGTAACACCCTTGGGATTTTTCAGAAACACTTTCAGTGTTTCCCACCTACCTAGAGGTTTACGTTAAAGAAGCCCAGTTTATCCTTGCACATATCAGTGCTATACACTGGGCATGTAAAAAGAAACAAGGAATCTATTCAATAAGAGCTAGGGACTGGTTCTTGGACTCACTTGTATCTCATAGCTGTCTCTATAGTCTGGTGAGGTAAGGACCCTACTGGAAATAAGTGCTTACACTTTCGTAGGTTATCCTTGATCGCACAGTCTAAAGAAAATCAATCAATCAATCAATCAGCACTTTTTGAGTAATCACAATTTTTGTTAAATTTGCCATATTTTAAGCCTATTTGTTGCCATAGTAACCAAATTTTTCAACAGAAGACGTGCATAATTTCCATACTACCATCTACCCATAATTCAATGTTTTATAAAAATACTTTCAGTACTTTTGGCATTATCACTGGATCCAATTTATGTGTAAAATTAGTTATATTTTCAGACTATTTGTTGGCATAGCAACCAAATTTTTCAACATAGGAAAAAATAGAAAAAGACATGCAATTAATTATCTTCAGACTGCCATCTTACCCTATATCAAGTTTCATAAAAATATTTTCAATACTTCTTTTTGTGTTATCTCAGGATTCAGTTTTGTGGACGGACTGCAGACGGACAGACAGATGGACTGAGAGTAAGCCTCAAGTCCTCTCTAGTTAAACTGGTAGGGAACTAACAAATGATTATTGAATGCTTAAAGGGTATTATAAGCTTTGGATTGTTTGGGTAACCTTATAACACCTCATTACTGCATGGTCATGCTGTGTTGTAATTTACTCTGAGTTGACCATCAAAGCACTTTAACCTTAATAATTACCTGTGGATTGAAAATTGATCCATTAGTTGAATCAACAAGAGCTGTCCGTAAGACAGCGCGCTCGACTTTTTTATTGCTTGCCAATAAAAAAAGTTTTTGCAGTAAAAGGCAATACAAGAATCTCTGTATTTTTAAAGTGAACAATGGCCATGAGCATTAAGATATTTAGTGAAGAATTATTTTACTGAATTGTGTGATACCCTTGAACACTGCAGCAAAGTTTGAAATGTTTAAGTCAAAAGAGGGCTGGTAAGAAAGAAAAAAAAACTAGTTGTTTGATACCCTTGAATATTACAGCAATGTTTATATGACATAATTTATGGTAAAGTGAACAAGTGGATAGGAATGAATTTTTTTAGATTTTTTAAGTTTTTTAGTGCTTGCCTATAATACAAAACATTGACAGTTAAGGGCCATAATTCAAATAAAATCTTTGACAGAATTACCTTCTCCTGGACATGTTTGGGAATCATGATTGTAAACAAGTATTCCAACTTTCAAATTAATATCTCAAACAGTTCAGTCAAAAAGTGGACTGGTACTAAAAAACTTAACCAAGATTCTAAGTCGATAAAAGGCCTTAATTTTTAAAACAAATCCTTGACAGAGTTACCTTCTCTTGCGTACAGATGGGGGTAATGATGTGAAATAGCATTAAAAGTTTCAAAGCAATATCTCAAAGGGTTAAGGCAATAAGTGGATTTTACCCATATTCAATGTATTTTCTAAGTCAAAAAGGGGCATAATTCTGTCAAAAACCTTGACAGAGTTATGTCCTCTTGTCTGTTGATGAAGGTCGTGATGGTAAACAAGTATGGTCAGTTTCAAAGCAATACCTCCAATGGTTTTGAAATAAAGTGAGGTGGTACAAAAAACTTAACCAAGCTCAATACACTTTCTAAGTCAAAAAAGGGCCATAATTCTGTCAAAAACCTTGACAGAGTTATGTACTCTTGTCTGTAGATAGAGGTTATGATGGTGAACAAGTATGGTAAGTTTCAAAGCCATACTTGTAATACTTCTGAAATAAAGTGGGGTGGTACGAAAAACTTAACCAAGGTGTGACGCCAACGCCGACGCCGACGCCGGGGCGAGTAGGATAGCTCCCCTTTTCATAGAAAAGTCGAGCTAAAAATCAAACATTAAGGAATTGTTACTTTAATAACAAGGAGCTACATGAAAGAGATCATTTCTAGTTTAGATTCTACAGTAAAACCTTAAATGAGCCGTGTCATGACAAAACCAACATAATGGGTTTGCGACCAGCATGGATCCAGACCAGCCTGCGCATCCGCGCAGTATGATCAGTGCCTGCTGCACAGTAAATGGGCCAATTTTGTTAGCATCTAAGTCAAAAAATAAAGTTAAACATACAAGACAATATTTGCTCTTGTTAAGTACCTTAGGGTGTCTATAACAATATTTTTGGAAAGAAAGGATAACTTTTAGGATACATTTTTTCAAAAATATTACATCTCTTGCGGACTGTGTGGGTAGGGGACGGATGTTACAAAGATATACTAAAAGTCTGAATATCTTACAGTTTATAATAAAAATTGTATTATTTCTCTTTATTTTATTAAAATATTATGTGTTCTGATTAATGTTACAAAAAAAAATCCAGAAAATTCATCTTAGATATAAAAATATTTGCTTTCAAATTTTGAGTATTTTTCACACAAAATGAAATTTTCAAACATGTTAGAAACAGAGAGAAATAAAACAAGGATAGGTACACCAAATCATATTTAAATCAAATATGCAAACACATTTCTTATAAACCAGTAGAAATTATAGGACTTTCTTATGAATATTTCTTGTCAGATAACCCAAAAAATGAATTGTATCAGGGGGACGAATGTTACATTTTGGGGGGGGGGGACGGATGTTTACTAGATGTTTCAAGCTCATAGTTCAAATTCTTTTTTGGTTTTATTTTAATGTAATATAATTTATAAAAGTATATGCTTTGTACAGTACAATAAATGTAAAATAATTGAATAAATTATGAGAAAAATGTAGAAATATACCCAACAATTATGGAGTTTCTTACTATTTGCGTTTCACAATTTATCTTACATTTGAATGAACATTTAAATGTTTGAAATAAAATAAAATCATTGCTAATTAAATAAAAGAGTCTTTGTTTCCAGATAATGCATTAACGTTAAAGAGAGAATGTCATATCAACGTTTCCTTTCTATACATGAAATTATTTACAAAATACTTAAGTTAAATAATAAGATTTATATTTGTAAAAGATATGATACAGTGTAAAGTAAATAAGTTTTCAGAATGAAACGTATGCAAATCTTATTGAAGCTAAAATATAGAATTTCTCATTACTAAATACATAAATTATATAATACACAATTTAAAAATTTTCATTAAAAATTATAAGATTTTAAATTGCTGCAATTAAGTTCTATCGATTTGATGAAATTTTAAGTAAATTAATGTGGAATGTTAGCAGCATTATCAAAAGATTTCATTATGATTCAGTATCATTAAATCTCATTATTTCTAACTTTTAATAATTCTCTGTGTATATATTTCAGTGTACATGAACTGCTTAAATTAACTTAATGAACTAATTTGTCATTCAATAAAATTTATCAGGTTTGCAAAATAATTTTGCGAAGGGGTTTATTTACAGAATAATTTTTCACAATTATTCCAACTTTTTCATTACAGAAATCCTTACCTTTTATCTTTACTTACAAGCTTCTTTCAACTTTATTAAAAATAATTAAATGGGTCAAATTGTATGAAAATGGTAATCCCCCCCCACTGTTTTTTTAAGCATAATATATATCATCCTAAGGGCTTAATTGGGCACCCTACTGGTTTTGTAATTATATCACACTTCCAAAATATACAATCTAAAAGGCAGCCCCCCCAATATTACAGCTTCAATAAACTTCCAATAAAGTGGCCAGCCCCTTCTGTTGTGTATAAGAGTTTAGGATTCCATATTCCCCTGTTTTATGAGGGGCTGGGATACATGGTTTGTTGGTTTTGTTAACTATTTAAGGCTAAAGAATTTATGTTTTAACAATTGACCAATTTTAATCACAAAGATACTTTTAACATCTCTATCGTTTGCACCTCTTTCTATATAATTATCCTGTTATGGATTTTGTGTTTTTTTCTTCTATTTTTTTTTAAATGGTATTTTATTTGTTGTGTAAAACATTCCTATACAGTTGCAAAGCTTACTACTTCTCTATCATGCATCATAAGAACAAGATAAGTTTCGTACTACTGTAAAAAGAATTTTTAGTTCAATTCTGTAACATCCGTCCCCTTCTGTACCCTTAGTTTATAAACACAGAATAACAAAAGATTATATTTGTTATAAATTCATATAAACTTAAATATTATCTTAATAAACTCATAGGTCCACTTGATGTTAAAAAATTTAAAAAAAAAATTTATTTCAAATTAAATATTTTCTTTTTCAGAGCAAAAAATACTGATTTTTTTTTTCAAAATTAAGGAATTTAGTGTTCACAAACACTTTTTTTTTATAAATACATCATTTCAGTGCTTTATTTCTGTTACTTCTTCATTTTTCATTGTAACTTTGGTGCTTTAATGTAAAATTTGCTTTTCAGTTACAGTTTATGTATTAATTAATTAATCAACATAGTGTAAAACCAGAGAGTTCATGAACTGATCATCAACAAGATTTGGCAAACAAAGGTACAGTGAGGAAAATTATGCAAGGAAACCTAATACTCGCTTACTCAAGTTACTGGTGTCAATATTGAAATTCTTAAACACTGTTTCACACAAAATATTCCCTAATTTTTTGGTACTTAAAGATGGTTCAAGCAAATTGCTTTAAAAAATTATACATACCTTGGAAACTCTATTTCATGTGAGTCCCACTCCCATCCATAAAATCTCTTCAATTATTGATCTGTCACTGAAGTATTTACTGTGATAAGACTACAAGACATTTGAGGCACTACAGTACATCTTTCTGAAAAATTAAGGCCAGACTATATCTAAATCAAAGTATTAAAAAAAAGAACAATATTACAAAAAAATGGATTTGTTTTAATTTAAATATTTTGATATTATATTTTTTATTGCAATTTTTCTTTAGGGATTCTTATTTCACTCTATTTCATGAATAACAAGATTAAACATATTTTAGGTAAAATCAATGGGAAAACTCACCAATTCTATCTAGAGTGGGTGGACCAACGCTCGGCGTAAAAATACTATATTTGATATGGCAAATTCAAATCAACGTCAACAAACCTCCATGTTATATGTCCATTTTCAAGACCAATGATATTGTTTTAAATAGGCTATTAGCCATTGTGTAAAATTTGCTAATCACATAATGATGTGCATGGCTGGAGCTATAGATAGTCCGGATAAACAAGAGTGGTTTACGTGAAATTGTACCATAGCTCGGCGTACAATACTACATGATGCAGGATTGTTTTTCGAATTAAAATCTCTTTTTTATCTTATGAAGAAAACATATTGAATAAATTGTAACAACCAAATTAGGTTCATACATTTACAAGTACCCAACTTTTAGTTTAAATTTTACAGCCCCAGAACTCTAGTGTTAAAAGATTTTAATAACTTATATATGTTGGGGATTACATACGGTTGTTCGTCTGCTAATTAGCATTGTCACGTGACTATACCAGCAGTGAACCACACCAGGATAAAAATGGTGAAAGATGTAAATAAAAGCACCAGTGACCTAAATCGGAGATAACTCGAGACATTTTCAGATATTCTAAAAAAAATATTTTTTTACGCCGAGCATTGGTATGCGCCGAGCATTGGTCCAACCACTCTATAAAAAAAAATCTACTTGTAGATTCTAAATAAATTTATGACAAAATTAAAAAAAATATCAGAATATATGTACAGTAGTTAGTAAATTTACTCACCTAGTCTTTAAGAAACAACCTGCAAGTCTACAGCACCTCTTGTAAGATCACATTAATTTACCCGTTTAAACCTCAGCTTTGCGTGTCTTTAAACTACACAGGCACACGCTCGAAGTTCAAAGAGTTTCAGCGGCAACGGACAAATCTTTACGCTTACACGGGGGAGTCAGGTACTCCGTATGCAAGACACAATTTTCGTGACAGCATTTTCGTTTATCTGTGACTTAAATTATCTTCTGTCCCAGGTTTTATAGAATAATTAAATTGTCCTTTCCATCAATTATGAATAATTGAAATGTTGATTCATCAGAAATATCATTAAAACGTTTACACACTGTCATCGGACTGGACACCCCTTCAATGGCGTGAAAATGAAGTCGTCCAATTTTGCGTCATCAACTGCGTTGACCCCGTTGTGTGATTACCTCTGTGTATTCGGTCATCAAAAAAGGTTATATGTCGGAGAAAACAAACTTCAAAAGGATATTTTTTTTATGTGGGAAAGGGGAAAAAGAAAAGAACACGGAAAACAAATTTTGTAGGGTTTTTGGGGAGTTTTTTTTTGTTGTTTGAAAACCCAATCTAAAAGCACAGGGACCCAGCACAGTGTTGGGATGGTGTCAAAAAGTAATTCTAGAAAAAAATATATACTGTAGCAAAAATACGATATTCTATCCGAAATGTCGGTTTGTTGTTCAAAAACGGTATAAGTGGGGACATTTATGTTATTGTCAACGTCTAGTGATGTCATTTAGCTGCAATTTGATATATAGCTTTATATGATTTACGTAAAAATGACTTTGCAATTTTGACTTATACTGGACTAGTGACATTCGGCCGATTTGGCGAGTTCAACCCCTTGTCCATATATTATATATACAGTATATATTTTTTTTCTAGAATTACACTATTTTTTTACACTATCCAAACACTGTGCTGGGTCCCTGTGGTCTACAGTACTGTACAGTAACTAAGAAAAAACAGGCTGGAAATGAAGAACTTTTAACAGTTTAAGACTTTATTGAAACTGGTTCTTGAAAATTTTCTAACTTTGAAATATCTGGGTAGATTTTGCTTATATTTCTCCAAGTCAGTAAAATCAAAGTGCAAATATTCCTGCCTCCACCCCGTCTTTTACCAAAATGAAGACGATGTCAAGGTAGAAAAAACTTGAATTACCATGTGAGATTTCTTGAAAATTCAGGGTCCATGTCTATTTCACCCTGATTTTGCCAATTCTGGTTCAAAACAGGCCTGAATCGGTCTTGTTTTTCATAAAAGCCATGCTGATTTTTCGTATAGGTTAGTGACTGTCCGCCCTGTCCCAAAATATGGTCCGCCTAGTCTCGAGTCACGGTCCGCCCTGTCTCACGGTCTGCCCTGGCCTGCAGGCCCGCTGCCACCCCCCTAGCCCAACAAATTGTACGCTTTAGGGCTTTTTCTTATATAGATGATGGTCGCCCTTGACACATTTATGAAATTTCAGATTATAAAATCGGTCTGTCTTGCAGTCGAAATATTGAGACTACCCCCCCCCCATCCTTCCCTACCATTTCAACATTTCTATATAGCCTAGCTATTCATAACAACAACAACATGACAATTTTACACAATTTTCATTACACCAATTTTTAAGTACACCAGTTCGATCTACATTTCAATAGAGGTATAATGAAAGTTGCCTAGTAGAATCTAGTGTCAGTTTATTGATACTAGATTCTAAATGACATTGCGGAAATTGACTTTTATTTATATTCTTGGGGTTATAACAATCACTGGAGAGATGGGGGTAGTGGTAGGGGATAATATCAGGTCACCCATGTAATGTTCACTAAGAAAAGATCAGGATCAATAATTATTGATCCTGATTTTATTTTCATTGTTTTATAAAACAAAAATTAATAGTATTGGTGCTAGAATGAAATGGTACTTATTCAAAATGTAAATTTTTGCTGATTTGCAAAGAAACAAAAAATAGATAAATACAGAATCCCTAAAGAAAGCCCAACACGGCATAATTGAAAATGTTGCAGGCTCGGTTTGATTGAGCCTGTTCATGGACGGTACTGGAAAGTGCAAGTTACCGTCCACGCCCCCTTGCACCGGCTTAAGCAGAATTCAACATTTAAACATGACATAGTAAAATTTTGAATTTAGAAACATCCGCAGATGTGTTCATACGGCGGTTATCATGGAACCTTCAATGTGACACTTCCGTGCCATTCCATGAAAAGCGGCGTATGGTCCCCAAGTAATAAAAAGCTTGTGCCCTAAACGAGAAAACAATGGGCTGAACTAAATAAAATGGAATTTTGAAAGGGGATCAGAGGTTATGAATCCTGCGTATCACAGATAAGACGTCAAAAGACAAATTTAAAAAGCAGGCAACATATCCTAAGGGTGATTCAACATTATTCAAGTAGGAATATTGGAACCACCCAACTAGAAAATGCCGAAAAGTTGAAACTAAAAATACCACAAGCACAACAATAATGTCGTGCTGAACGATCTTCAAGGATCGAAAATATAACATCATTGATTAAATGTACGGGGAGACTTTTTACAGCCGCCACACGGCACAAATAACACGGATGTGATCATAAAATAGATAAATACAGAATCCCTAAAGAAAGCCCAACACGGCATAATTGAAAATGTTGCAGGCTCGGTTTGATTGAGCCTGTTCATGGACGGTACTGGAAAGTGCAAGTTACCGTCCACGCCCCCTAGCACCGGCTTAAGCAGAATTCAACATTTAAACGTGAAATAGTAAAAATTTGAATTTAGAAACATCCGTAGATGTGTTTCATACGGCGGTTATCATGGAACCTTCAATGTGACACTTCCGTGCCATTCCATGAAAAGCGGCGTATGGTCCCCAAGTAATAAAAAGCTTGTGCCCTAAACGAGAAAACAATGGGCGGAACTAAATAAAATGGAATTTTGAAAGGGGATCAGAGGTTATGAATCGTGCATACCACAGATAAGACGTCAAAAGACAAATTTAAAAAGCAGGCAACATATCCTAAGGGTGATTCAACATTATTCAAGTAGGAATATTGGAACTACCCAACTAGAAAATGCCGAAAAAGTTTGAACTAAAAATACCACAAGCACAACAATAATGTCGTGCTGAACGATCTTCAAGGATCGAAAATATAACATCATTGATTAAATGTACGGGAAGACTTTTTACAGCCGCCACACGGCACAAATAACACGGATGTGATCATAAAATAGATAAATACAGAATCCCTAAAGAAAGCCCAACACGGCATAATTGAAAATGTTGCAGGCTCGGTTTGATTGAGCCTGTTCATGGACGGTACTGGAAAGTGCAAGTTACCGTCCACGCCCCCTAGCACCGGCTTAAGCAGAATTCAACATTTAAACATGAAATAGTAAAATTTTGAATTTAGAAACATCCGCAGATGTGTTCATACGGCGGTTATCATGGAACCTTCAATGTGACACTTCCGTGCCATTCCATGAAAAGCGGCGTATGGTCCCCAAGTAATAAAAAGCTTGTGCCCTAAACGAGAAAACAATGGGCTGAACTAAATAAAATGGAATTTTGAAAGGGGATCAGAGGTTATGAATCCTGCGTATCACAGATAAGACGTCAAAAGACAAATTTAAAAAGCAGGCAACATATCCTAAGGGTGATTCAACATTATTCAAGTAGGAATATTGGAACCACCCAACTAGAAAATGCCGAAAAGTTGAAACTAAAAATACCACAAGCACAACAATAATGTCGTGCTGAATTATCTTCAAGGATCGAAAATATAACATCATTGATTAAATATACGGGGAGACTTTTTACAGCCGCCACACGGCACAAATAACACGGATGTGATCATAAAATAGATAAATACAGAATCCCTAAAGAAAGCCCAACACGGCATAATTGAAAATGTTGCAGGCTCGGTTTGATTGAGCCTGTTCATGGACGGTACTGGAAAGTGCAAGTTACCGTCCACGCCCCCTAGCACCGGCTTAAGCAGAATTCAACATTTAAACATGAAATAGTAAAATTTTGAATTTAGAAACATCCGCAGATGTGTTCATACGGCGGTTATCATGGAACCTTCAATGTGACACTTCCGTGCCATTCCATGAAAAGCGGCGTATGGTCCCCAAGTAATAAAAAGCTTGTGCCCTAAACGAGAAAACAATGGGCTGAACTAAATAAAATGGAATTTTGAAAGGGGATCAGAGGTTATGAAACCTATTTTGGCATAAAATGAACAAATAACAAATCAAAATCAGAAATAATCAGATCAAAATAAGGATCAATTTTAGGATCAAGATCAATATAAAATGCCAATATCTTGCAAAAATAACAATTAGTTTATTCTAAAATTCCATAAACATATTATTTTAAGTCCAATTTTATCAATTAATATTAAATATATCTAATCTATGTGGATAAACAATGGAAAATATTTGAATTCTTGAATTTGATCCTGATCTTGACCCTGATCCTAAAATCTTTGTGAACACGGGGCCTGGGATCAAAAACAATTTTCAGAGTTGCTTCAAATTTCTTCTCGTCCTGCAATATACTATGCTACCAGTGGGTTAATATGAAATCAAATTTCTATCATTGACAATGGAATTTACCCACACATTTTATAAAATTTTCAAATTTAACTTCAGAATCAATATAGAACATTGTCAGGCACATGCAGGTCGCACATAATGTAACCAAGTTAGAATTAACATTACAGAGCTTTATAAAGTGCAAAATTTATACATAACCTAAAACCAAGCTTTGTTTCCAGTTTTCAATTGTAAAATGTAAACAAATAGATTATGATAATTCAAGTGGTCTAGCACATTGGCAAATTTCCACCCGTCAAGTTCCGGACAAGCTCCTGCCTCAGTCCTTCTTCGTAAATACCAGCAGACAAGTGGACTTTTTTATCCCTGGCAGTCATCGAAATTAGCACTGGCCCGGTGGCCCATGGCCAGTGAAAATTTGTTAGGGCCAGTCTGAGTGTAAATATTAGAGAAAATGTTACAGTTAAATATATAGTAGGCCAGTAAATTCAAAACCATAAATTCAATGACTGCCCTGGACATAAGAAGATTACCGTTTATGAAAGAATTAAGTTGAAATAGATTTATTAATTTTAAAAGAAACATGCATTTATTGTTGATAAAAAAAGCATCTGATATTAGATCAACTACCTGGAAAAAGAAGAAAAAAACTAAATCAAACTAAACAACTAAATCAGGGCTGTCTGGGTTTGGTTTTATAGCCCAGTAAAAGTAAAGATACACCTAGAAACTAATTGCAAAAGAATTCTTATCAACACCTCACTGAAGAACTTAAAGAATCTTAAGTGCTTACCATAAAAAGTCCCGAAATTTTTGCATTTGCAATTAAAAAGATAAAATCGGTTTTATGTAATGATTTTTTTCCGTTTTTTAAAACTTACTCTGACTACGCTACTATACCAGAAGTTCTAGGTTGACCCCCAAATTAGGGTATATATTGACTAGACTAGTAGTCTGGTTTTAGTTGTCCCCAACCATACACAGATATTGACCTTTCATTCAGGTGTTTTAGGATTTTGTTTTAATTTTAACAATAAGGTTTTAATCTTCAGACTCATAATGACATATTAGGTTTATACACTTTTGATACATGTAGTTTATTTATTTATAAATGTGCCTCACAATTATAGATTTCCTAATGATTTCTCCCAGATCCAGATTTATCACCCCAAAAAATGTTTCACTTTAAAAGTGGAAAATGTTTAAAACTGATTTTTTCCCCTTGGAGGGATGAACAACAGCTCAAGATATACAGCCTAATTTGTTAATTAAATTCATCCCAAAACTCAATTAATTGAAATCTCAATCTTCTCAATATGCTTATTGCTAACACATACCACTGGTGTTCACAAGTTTTATTCAAACCAAAATTTTGATAAAAAATGAATAATTATATAAATGAATGATTACTTTTTGGCTATTTAAATTGATTATTTGATTGCAAATAATTAGGTTTGATGTGTACTAAAATTGTCCAAATTATGTTCAGAAAAATAAAGTGATGATGGGGACTGCCCCCCTCGATCAAAACCCTAAAACAGAAGGGGCACATACCCCCTTCTGGCAACCCCCCTGATGTATTCTTTTGGATCCGGGGGGTGGGTGGCGCCGAAAAGTGGTCACTTTTTTTTAAACATATTTCTCAAACAAAACAAGTGTTTGGGCCCTTTAAATAAGGCATTTTTTTCACCATTTGATGTTGATGTTAAGTGATATGTGATGAAAAAACAAATCTAAATCACATGACCCATATTGCCATATTTCGTTACCCAGTATATTATTTACTCCTGAACATTTATATAATTTATGTACTATGAGTTTTCTAATATTCAAATAGGAAAACAAGTTGACTCATTAGATTTAAGTGTCTTATTGTTTTATAAGGAACCCCAAATATGAGTTATATTTTTATATTACATTATGCATATTATTGTACATTTTTGTATCTATATTTTTACTTGTTTGTATTTTCAAATTTAAACCTTAAAAATAAACATGTATTTTTACAGTAAATTACTTTCTTCAAACTTTGGGATAGAAACCATCATTTTCTTAACATGTTCAAAAACATACTTAAGATATTGTTAAATCAACACATTTTGCTTAAGCCTAGGAAGCACTTTAGGTCTTTTTAGCACTTTTCTTTTGTTTAACAAATGGACTGTTTTTATAGAGTAAATACAAACAAATGCAGAATAATAGCTGAGTAAAATATCACAGCTTTGTTTCCTTCTTAGTTTTTGACATTTATAACTTCAAAGTGAAAACCCATTAATAAATTTTAATTGTACTTTTCAAACAATTCCAAAACATACCTATAAAATAGACAGTTTAAGGTTAGACAGTCATGAATTTTCTTGGACTGTGTCAATAAAAGGATAATATTTTGACTTATACTGTCTATGGTGTATTTCTACAGGTATGTTTAAAACTTATATTTTATATTTTAAAACTCTTTCATGTTAAAAACTTTATTTTATATTTTAAAACTCTTTTTTCTTAAAAAATCAATAGGAAAAATGAAATTTTGTAAAAACTTACTTTTAGTCTTCTGACTTGGGTTTAAATGTTACTTTATGTTTATTTTTCATAGTTTTGACTTATATTTTTGGAAAAACACATGTAATACATTGAACATTTGATTTTTTGAATGTTAATTAAAGTATTTTATTATATTACATTTGTTGACATGGTTTACCTGTTAACCTATTTTAATTTTAAAAATGTTTCTCCATAAATGAATAAGTGAGTATAATTATTTCCCCCCAACTTAATTTTAATAAATAATTTGTTGTTATTATTTGAAATAAATTTCTTAGAATTTTTTACAATTGATATAACGATTGTATTGAGAATTCTTAATTTAGAATATTTTTTATTATACATTGTATTTGTAATATAATTTTTTCTTGGACTGTCAATAAAGGAATATATTTTGACTTATACTGTCTATGTGTTATTTCTACAGACTATAAAAAAAAATAGAAATCCTTCCCTCCCCCCAGACACAAGCAGTTCGTTAAAGATACCTCGTTAAAGAAAGATCGTTAAAGTTTGTAAAAACATGGTTGTAAAAGTGTATATTATGCATAGTACTAATGTCTCCCTGGATTAGAAAAATTCCACCACGAATGCTTGGTACATATTATGTTAAACTTCTCAATTTGAGTGCAATGTGATACATTTTTTCCCCATGTTTTTTTGGTTTACTGGCACCATTAAGAAAGTGGGGGGGGGGGGGAATGATGACACTGGGACCAGTGACTTTTCATAGGCAATTCAGTGACAGGCCATAGGCAATCTGGGACTTTTACAAAGCAACAATGAACTACCCCATAGCAACCCCATTTACTTTCCATAGCAACTAGTGATATTTCATTACCAGTTGGAGACTGCCATAGCAACCTGACTTTTCCATGATGAAATTTACTTCCCTTAATAACTCCAGTAATTTTCTGGGGAAGTTTCCCATAAACCATTGGGAAATTTAAATTTCTTAAGTACCATAACATTGTAACCTATGATCTTCTAACCAGCAATCAACTTAATTCTTAGTAAACCAGTGGAATCCATTAGCAACCAGTGTCTTTAATCTTTCCAATTTAAGCAACCTTTATTCTTTCCACAGCAAAACTGTTGACGTTTTCTTTTTCATATCAGTTACAGACTTTCCCATAAAAAACCATTTGAGATTGAACTTCCATTTTAGCAAAATTTTGATTTTCTATAGTAAACCAGTACCATTGACTTTCATAGGCAACCTGCTGGCCAGCAGGAATCGAAGTCACTGGGCCGCCTTTACTACCAGTAAAGAGCCAGGCTTTATTGTTAGCTGACCAAATTGATAATGAAAGTTTTATAAATGAAAGCTAGACAATGTCTACTTCAGAAATTTATCAGGTTTAGCATTTATCTGTATTTATTTACCCTAAAACTTTATTATTTTCCTAAAATTTAAATTTATACTATAACACAATTGAATATGTTTGTAATGGTACAACAGTTAAAAAATAGTTGCTTAAAATTTTCAGGTTCCAAAGCCTGTAAACTGAGCCAAGCAAAATAGATATGGTGATGGAGGAAGACTGGTGATTACAAACTAATCAAAAGAGAGAATATGTAAGTGAATTTTGACTATTGAGTACAAAGTTTTTGGGGTTTGTTTAAGGGATTTTGGGGTTTTTTAACTTCTGCTGAATGATGGGAAATTCAAAATAAATTTGGTTAATGCGGGCTCCCTTTAGTAGATGATTTTATTGCGTGCTTTTTTTAAGTCCCTGGATCAAAGTTATAGCAGTAAATTTTAAAATGTAATTCATGCATTTGTGGCAGGGAGCGGGGTCCCCTGAGTAGAAAAACCCAAACCCATTCTGTAAGATTTTTTTGTTTTTTAGGGTAGTTTCCTCACTTTGAAAGTACGCGGGAGTGTCAGGGGGAAGTTGAAAAGTGATTTGAAGTAACTTATCAAACCCAAAAACCCCATTGCTGTTTAAATCTAACTCGGGTTTTTTTTGAATTGAATTTTTCACCCAAATATTTTGTTTTTGGTTTTAAACCCAGTATTTTTCCCAAATTTTACAAACAGCATTCCTTTGGCCCCACATTAAATATGCATTTTGTTAATTGTTTTAATGTTAATTTTCCCCATTATTTCGGGTTTTTTCATATTTGGATAAAATGGTTCCCTTCAAAAACTAATATTTTTGGTCACATTTAAAAATTAATTTAATCCCTTTTTTACCAAACCCTAAAATTTGTGCAAAAATGTTTATTTAAAAGACAGAAAACTTTACCAAATACAATTCTTTTTGGGCCTGTTTTGTTCATAAAACCCTTTTTGAAACTCTTTAGTCATCACAGCCCTCTTGTTTTGGGGGGGAAAATTTAAAGTTTAAAATTACTTTTTTATATCCCCCTCAAAAAGAGAGCATATATTTTTTTTAAAAAAAAATTGGTTTGGGGCCCTTAAAAAAATTTTGTGAATGATTCTTTTTCTTTAAACCTTTAAAACTTACACAAAAAAATAATGATGCAATATACACTTTTAAATGTATATGGACTATAGTTAATAAGCAATTGTAGACATTAAAAAAAAAATTATTATTCTTAAGTTTAGTTAGTAAATTTGTTGAATAATTTGGCCTCTAAATAAATGTCTGTCTTTTTAAAGAAGGCAATTGGCATATCTTAATCAATGTCACAGAAATATAAATTGAATATGAAGTACTGTATTCATCAAATTGTGAAAATATATAAAAAGTAAAATAGTTTTTTTTTTTGTTTATTTTCAGATATTGTTGTTTTGAGAAGATTTTTTCCCTAGTCATCTTTAGAGGAACAGAAACATGTTTGGATGGAACATGTGCTTAAACTTTGCATAAGTTTTGTTGAAACTTCCATTTGATACTGAAGATGGTTGTTGAATATTGTTTTTGTTAACAATATCTATATGGCTTTAAAGAGAGATGTTGAAAGGTGCAATTTTAGTGCAAAAAGTGCATGTTTAACATGTTGAATGAACAAACAATAGTATGCAGTAAAAACACCAGGAATCATTGTTTTCATAACATTTTAACAACTAAGTAAAATGGGTCGGAATGTCCATCTATCCATCCACCAAAAGGAGATATCTACATGTTAGTGAAAACTTAATACATTATAGATGGATATATCTCATTGGGGAGAAATGATGTGTTGAATTTGTATGCCCCCCTTTGAAGGAGGGGGGGGGTATATTGTTTTTGCTAATGTCAGTCCGTCGGTAGACCACATGGTTTCCACTAATTATCTTTAAAACTATTTTATCACATAGTCTTAATATTTCACATAGTGATTGGTCATAATTATGTAGATTACCCCTATTGATTTTGGGTTCACTAGGTCAAAGGTCAAGGTCACAGGAGCCTTAAATGTCAGAATGGTTTCCGCTGATTTTCTTGAAAATAATTCATCACAAAGTCTTCATATTTCACATATTAATTGGTCATATCTAGTAGATGACCCCTATCGTTTTTGGGGTCACTAGGTCAAGGTCACAGGGGCCTTAAATGTCAAAATGGGTGTCGCTGATTATCTTGGTAAAGTATTCATCACAAAGTCGTCATACTTCACATAGTGATTGTCGTTATAGTACATGACTTAAATTGATTTTGAAGTCACTAGGTCAAAGGTCAAGGTCACAGAGGCCTTAAAATGTCAGAAGGGTTTCTGCTGATTATCTTGAAAAGAATTCATCACATAGTCTTCATATTTCACATATTGATTGGTCATAACTAGTAGATGACCCCTATTGATTTTTGGGTCATTACGTCAAAGGTCAAGGTCACAGGGGCCTCAAATGTCTGAATGGCTTCTGCTTATTATCTTTGTTACAAATTCATCACAAAGTCTTCATATATCACATATTAATTGGTCGTAACTATTGATTTTTGGGTCACTAAGTAAAATGTCAAGGTCACAGGGCCTTGAATGATTATATGATTTCCACTTGTTATTATGGTTACTATTTATTACAAAGTCTTTCATATTTCACATATTGAGTCTCTGATTTTCCCGCTCTCGTTAATCTTTCGGCGATATCTATGCCTTATTGCTTACATTGCTGACATTAATTTTCATCGGAGTAATTATTTGTGTAGAAAAGTGTGTTTTGTACTTTTAAAATAAATAATTATTGGCTTCTTATATAAGTAGAAAATGCTTAGTCACCTTTTTTTGTTGACGTACCTCCGGGAATTCAATAAGGAGGTACTAAATATTTTTACTCTTGGTTATATAGTAGGTGGCCAAACATTAAGCTAGTAGCATTTCATCAAACATTTAAACAACCCTTGATTTTCATGAAACTTTGAAAACTGTTTTGTCTTGTAACATGTAAGAAAGCCTTTTTTTTAAATTTCAAGTCTGCCAAATGTTAGTAAATATTCTTGCTCTGTTTGATCAAAAACCTAGTTAAATATTGTAGTTTTTTGTTTGTTTTTTTTCTTCAAAAACATCATTGCAAGTTTTTTCAGTCAATTTTTAAAGTCTGTAAAATGCCATTACATTTTTAATTGTAGAAGACTAACTTATACTGTACATATGTTAGAAAAAATTGTAGATGTGTTAGAATTATATTTATATATCTGTAAATTTGTTTTAATGCTTAAGACTGTAAGAATATAATTCTTTTTTTTCATTTTGTAAAATGTTCTCTGAATGAAAACTTGTATTTAAATGCCTCTATCTATTGTCAGTAAATCTTTTTTTCGGGCATATTATGTTATACCCCATGGCATCCTTCTGTCCGTCCGTCCGTTAGCAATTTGGTTGCCGGAGCATGACCTAAGTTCCATTCAGCCCAAAATATTCAAACTTTCATAGGAGGATTGTCCATATTGGTTAAAAGACCCCAATTGATTTTGGGGTCACAAGGTCAAAGGTCAAGGTCACTATTACCTAACACTGAAAACAGTTTCCAGAGCATACCTTAAGTTCCATTTTGGCCCACAATAAACAAACTTCATAGGATGATTGTCCATACTGGGTAGAAGACCCCTATTGATTTTGGGGTCACAAGGTCAAAGGTTAATGTCACTATGACCTTGACACTGAAAACATTTTCAGAGCATAACTTAAGTTCCATTTGGCCCACAATATACAAACTTCATAGGATGATTGTCCATATTGGGTAGAAGACCCCTATTGATTTTGGGGTCACAAGGTCAAAGGTCAAGGTCACTATTACCTAACACTGAAAACAGTTTCCAGAGCATAACTTAAGTTCAATTTGGCCAACAATATTCAAACTTCATAGGATGAATGTCAATATTGGGAAGAAGACCCCTATTGATTTTGGTGTCACAGAGGTCAAGGTCACTATTACCTTGACACTGAATTTTTTTCCGGAGCACAACTTAAAGTTCCATTTGGCCCACAATACTCAAACATATAGGATGATTGTCCATATTGAGTAGAAGACCCCTATTGGTTTTTTGGTCACAAGAAAAGGTCAAGGTCACTATTACCTTAAAACTGAAAAACAGTTTCCGGAGCATAACTTATGTGTTCCATTTGGCCCACAATATTCAAACTTCATAGGATGATTGTCCATATTAGGTAGAAGTCCCCTATTAATTTTGAGGTCTTAAGGTCAAAGGTCAGGGTCACAGTGATCCTTACACAGAAAATTGTGGTTTCTTGAGCATAACTAAAGTTCCATTTCGCCCACAGTGTTCAAACTTCATTGGGTGATTATCAGTATTGTGTAGAAGACCCCTAATAATTTTGGGTCACAAGGTCAAGGTCACTGAAAAATGGTTTTTCGCTCAATAACTTGAGTATTAATCAACCTACAGCTTATATTGATTACATTAATTATATGTCCTAAAAAATTTGCTTATATCATGTTATATCCCTGGCGTCTTTCTGTCCATCTGTTTAAGTAAAAAATTTAAATTCCCATGTCTTACAAATGCTTCAGCCTTACTAAAAAAAAAACACTTTCGGGCATATAATGCTCCACCTAGCAATGCTCTTGTTTTAATTTTGCAAAATGTTCGGTGCTGTAACATTTTGAATGAAAACTTCTATCGATTGTCGGTAAATCTTTTTTTTTAACTTGTTAACAATTGTTTTACGTCCAAACATTTTGAATTAAAACACTGATTTACAATAATTCATTTCTTTTTTAAGCCTTTGTTTCTAATTTCGCAAAAAGTGCTGAACATTTTTTTTTTTCAAAGTCATCAAGTTTTTATGATTTTTAAAACTTATTTGAAATAAAGAAAGTAATTTTTGAAATTTTACAAAATGTTCGATGCCCTAAATTTTCCATTAGTGAATTCTTTAATGCTTAAAAAAAGTCCCTTTTATATATTTTGTACATGGTATATTGTACTTCTGTAAATTGTTTGGTGCCCTAACTTTTTAAATGAAAACTTGTATTTAAACTTGCTTGTCAGTAAATCTTTGTTTTAATTGGGAAAATGTTTGGTGCCCTTATATTTTTTGTAAAAACATTGATTAAACATTAAAGTCCATCATCAGTAAATCTTTTTTTTTTTAATTTGCAAAATGTTCGGTGCCCTAACATTTTGAATGAAAACTTGTATTTAATGCTTCGGTCTATTGTCAGTAAATCTTTGTTTTAATTTGGAAATTGTTCGGTGCCCTAACATTTTTAGTTAAAACATTGATTAAACACTTAAGTCTATCGTCAGTAAATCATTTATTAATTTGTAAATGTTCGGTGCCCGAACATTTTGAATGAAAACTTGTATTTAATGCTTCGGTCTATTGTCAGTAAATCTTTGTTTAAATTTGGAAATTGTTCGGTGCCCAAACATTTTTAGTTAAAACATTGATTAAACACTTAAGTTTATCGTCAGTAAATCATTTTTAAATTTGTAAATTGTTCGGTGCCCGAACATTTGAAATGAAGACTTGTATTTAGTGCTTCGGTCTATTGTCAGTAAATCTTTGTTTTAATTTGGAAATTGTTCGGTGCCCTAACATTTTTAGTTAAAACATTGATTAAACACTTAAGTCTATCATCAGTAAATCATTTTTTAATTTATAAATTGTTAGGTGCCCGAACATTTTGAATGAAAACTTGTATTTAATGCTTCGGTCTATTGTCAGTAAATCATTGTTTTAATTTGGAAATTGTTCGGTGCCCTAACATTTTTTAGTTAAAACATTGACTAAACACTTGCGTCCATCTTTAGTAAATCTTTTTTTAATTTGCAGAATGTTCGGTGCCCTAACATTTTGAATGAAAAACTTGTATTTAATGTTCGGTTTATTGTCAGTTAATGTTTGTTTTAATTTGGAAATTGTTCGGTGCCCTAACATTTTTTGTTAAAACATTGATTACACTTATACACTAAAGTCTATCGTCAGTAAATCATTTTTTTAATTTGTAAATTGTTCGGTGCCCGAACATTTTGAATGAAAACTTGTATTTAGTGCTTCGGTCTATTGTCAGTAAATCTTTGTTTTAATTTGGAAATTGTTCGGTGCCCTAACATTTTTAGTTAAAACATTGATTAAACACTTAAGTCTATCGTCAGTAAATCATTTTTTAATTTGTAAATTGTTCGGTGCCCGAACATTTTGAATGAAAACTTGTATTTTAATGCTTCGGTCTATTGTCAGTAAATCATTGTTTTAATTTGGAAATTGTTCGGTGCCCTAACATTTTTAGTTAAAACATTGACTAAACACTTGCGTCCATCTTTAGTAAATCTTTTTTTAATTTGCAGAATGTTCGGTGCCCTAACATTTTGAATGAAAACTTGTATTTAATGTTCGGTTTATTGTCAGTTAATGTTTGTTTTAATTTGGAAATTGTTCGGTGCCCTAACATTTTTTGTTAAAACATTGATTACACTTATACACTAAAGTCTATCGTCAGTAAATCATTTTTTTAATTTGTAAATTGTTCGGTGCCCGAACATTTTGAATGAAAACTTGTATTTAGTGCTTCGGTCTATTGTCAGTAAATCTTTTTTTTAATTTGGAAATTGTTCGGTGCCCTAACATTTTTAGTTAAAACATTGATTAAACACTTAAGTCTATCGTCAGTAAATCATTTTTTAATTTGTAAATTGTTCGGTGCCCGAACATTTTGAATGAAAACTTGTATTTAATGCTTCGGTCTATTGTCAGTAAATCATTGTTTTAATTTGGAAATTGTTCGGTGCCCTAACATTTTTAGTTAAAACATTGACTAAACACTTGCGTCCATCTTTAGTAAATCTTTTTTTAATTTGCAAAATGTTCGGTGCCCTAACATTTTGAATGAAAACTTGTATTTAATGCTTCGGTCTATTGTCAGTAAATCTTTGTTTTAATTTGGAAATTGTTCGGTGCCCTAACATTTTTAGTTAAAACTTTGATTTGATGATTTAGTCTGGTCAATGAAGTAATTCATTTATTTTTTCATTTCACAAAATGTTCGGGCACCGAACATTATGTTGTAGCAGAATAATTGTGGCCAAGAAGTGTTAGATATATAAGAAGTTTAATTTAGAAATGTGAATTGTGTATGTAAATATTTGATCTGTTAATAAAATTGCTTTTGATATTTCAATGATTTTAATAAAGAATTGTCCATTTATATAAATTTGCCTTGATTTTTATGTACCAGTTTAACCACTAAAATGACCAAAAGAGCCATAATAAACAGGAATGATTGGACATTCTCTCTTTATATTGTACACTGTTATATATTTCTTTTTCAATGTTCACAGGTTTCATTAAATTCTTTGTTTCATTTATATTAAACTAATACAATAACATGTATAGATAGTAAACAATTAACTTAGTATCCTGTATCATTATTATAATGATGAATAGACAATATAATAGCAATGTGTTATCTTGACCACATTGATACAAATGTTAAGGCTAAACCTAGTTAATTGATATGTTAACAATTGTTTAAAGGTTAAATTGAAGATATAATGATTGTATTTAAAAACATTACAAATGCTAAAACTGAAATACTTTTATCAATACCAACTAAATAATTGAAAAAAATAAGGTTTTAGCAATATTCCACGCACATGTTTAAAACGATTTATATTTTTCTTTTCTTTTTTCAGTCAAACAATAATTGTCTTTCTATATTGCAGTGTTGACAGTTCCAGGTTTTGGTAAACAATTTAATAACGCCATGATTAAACCTTCGACACTTTCCAAAGTCAACAGCCATAATGAATATAAAACTGATAACGGTTATCCATTAATTTGTCGTTCATTAAATGAAGGAAATTGTATCAGCTTAATGTATGTAACAAATTGAATGAAATATTATTATGCGAACCTCTGCTTCAATTGTTATCAGTGATATATCGGGTGTTTATATATAAAAATGATTTATTACACACCTGCATTTGAGCTTATGTGGTATATGAAATTAAAATCGCAGCAATATATTGAATTTAATTATTTTAATCACAGCTCTCAATACAATTTTGTTTTATCTAAAAACTTGCATTACAAATAAGAAATGTGATGCAACTTTCTTTATATTTTCAACTGATTTGAAAACAACCTTTAAACTTGTATGTCAATTGAACGTCATTTGTTATAACAATTCTTATGATTAAGAACAGTAAATAACAAGGCTCGGCGAAGTTAACATACCACTTGCTTGGATATTATTTCGGCTATGCAACAGTGTTATATACGGTTCACGGTATATTTCTCTTTGCCGACGATCAATGAAAGGATCGTCTACATTAACGGCGAAAGATATAATTATAGATAGCATAATTGAAATTGTTAAGATATTCAGTAAAATTAGTCATGTGCAATAAAGGATACTTGAACATTAATTTAAGTGCGGTTAGGTCGATGGTACAATAATTGAGGAGGAAACTGATTGTAGATTATAAAATTAAATTTCACTACATCTTGTCATTCATTCCAAACATGATATAATATCATTCTGAATTTTAATAGAAATCGGGTAATGTATCGTCGTAATGACCACATTTTAACAAGTCAATAAGCTTCGTCAAGTAGATATTGGATATAATAAAACTGAATTTAGGATAACATAATTAAAGATGTAACCAAAATATGGCAAAAGTTTTTTTATAGTCTATTTTTCATCTTTATTTTATTTAGGGTGCAATAAGCAAAAATAAATTTCGTTGTTAACATAAAAGTTGTACTTGCTGTTTACACAAACGAGTCTGCTTTTGTTTGTTTATAAAATAAATATTAAACAAACGTTGTTTTAAAGATCGAATGGATTTACGGTTGAGTCCCAACCTGGGAATTAAATATCTATAAAGTTAGTTTGATCTTAACTTTTATTTCTTGAAAGCGACACAACTTTGGTAACATTTTTGCAGATAAAATTCTTGAAAAAGGTGTAGCTTTTTACACAATCTAGTTTGCATGTGTTTGATTAAAAATATAATTTAATGTTTAATGCAGTTTAATGCTTAAACTGAAAATAGGAGTTCATATTTTCACAAAATCATGTTATCGCACCATCAATTATGACAAATTGTTACAGGAACCATTGTATTTGTTTAATAATGTAGAATAAAGAATGGTGAATAACACTGATATCTACAGTATCTTTATCTAAAACGTATTTTTTTACGTATTAATAGTATAAGCATGAACTTACAATCAAAGCCACTATTTCAAATCACATCTAATAATGTACTTTTGAAGAAATTGTATCACTATCAGAAACAAATCTTTTTTTTTCTCTCGTTTGCTAGCGACACCTGAAAACAAAATCATTTAACTTTAGGCATTTCTGAATAGGGACTAATAATAACAACAACAAAATGATTAAAAATAATATAAATAATAATACTAATACTAATAATTATAATAATATAATAATCATGATCAATCTTGAAAAGTATTTGGAAGGAAACAAATTATGCTGACACAGTTAAAACATCATTATTGGATCGGTATAATAATAATATTTATATAGTAATGTTTATTTAAAAAAATCCTGTTTACCTTGTGCATGCTACTAAAGTACGAAAAGAACTGTACATATAACTTAAACTTGTTTTTCAAAATCAATTGTTAACAACAATTTGCATCAGTCCGTCGGTCGTTCCATATCATGGTTTCCGAATAAAAAATAGAGTTTGGAATAAGGTTTTGTGATCAAATCTGCGGTCAAGGTCACTGTTACTGTTACTTAAAGTAGAAAAATGTTTGACGGACAATAACTAGAGTAAGGAATGATATATTGTATTTAACATCGGTGTTTAGCAAGCTTATGTAAAGACCCCGGTAGGTATTGCATTGGACACCCTAGGATCAAGGTTAAGGTCACCGTTACTTAAAAAGCAAAATGGTTTTCGACAATATTAGAATTATGAACGAGATATTTCCCACACAGTGTAGAACTGAATGTATGCGTAAATGCTACGGCATTACTACAATTAACGATTTTTTGGCTAAACAAATCATCTTATATCTCTCCAATCTCAAAACCAGACGTGTTCTGGACCTCCTACCTTTGGATATTATACATTTTTTGTTCAACCGATACCTTACGCTTGCACTTATGGAACTGGCTCAACTAACTTACTGACATAAAACAAAGGGTTAATATTTCATATTCGGTGATAACATTTGGCCTTAAATTGCCAATGAAGTTGCCAACATATACTTGTAGCCATGTTATCGATCATATATAATCCTGTCATTAATTGTCATTAATTGTATCTAGTGTTTGTAAGTATAATTGTTCAATAGGCTTATAGTATTTCAATGAATCGCAACACATTTCCTTTGGTAATATTACAATATTACATTTAAATTAAATCTGCCATACGGGACAATTAATAATCACAATGAAATTTAAATAATGACACCTTTATTTAGTGTGTGTCATTTATTTATTTTTAGCAATTGTGTACTCTGTTTCTAATTGAAAGTTTGTTAATCGTTTTGGGTTATCAAAAACGGATTTTTTAGTTTATTGTAAATATTATGCTACGTTGTTTTAGTTGCGTGTTAAATTGAACATTTATTTACATTCGTGGAGGCAAATTACACGTTAAATATTGATTTGAAATTTAACACTGGTCCTGAAAATATTAACAATACGAAGTTTCCAGCACATAGATGGTAAGCCTTATCACCTGCAACTACTAAAGGAATTTGATTAAGGGAACCACCTCTCCTCCCTCTGCCCATAAAATATTGTTTTTGTGGTGACATTTATTATCTGATTGGCTGTTGACACCTGAAATATGATTGGGTTATACATTATTTATTTTAGTTCGATTGTGTAGGAAGCTTTAAGCTTATATAAAACACTTTCGAATCCGTTCCTGGAACCAACCAGTACCAACCAGAAAATTGATTATCATAACTAACAAGTCAGCAACTAATGACGAGACGGAATATATAAATGTAGCATTCTCCTATATACAATATGGTAATCAAGATCTACAATGAAAGGCTGCGTTCAACGAACGCAACCCCAAAACCACATAGCAAAAAATAAGCGGTAAGGAGCCCCGAAGGAGCACAAACAAAAGTAGGACAGGGCGCAAGGCAGAGAACGGACAGGATAGTTGTTTAGACGCTCATCATGATGAGTTGTAAAATATATTTTTGAAATGTTACTATGTTTTATATCCAAATATAAGTATAAATACACATATCAAACAGGGTTTTATAACGCCAATATTGAACACTAATGATGACGAGTATTTCGCAACAAGTAGAGAATAAATAATACAAATAAAGACATGGTATGCACTTATTATAAATATGTAAAGTATTTACAATTTAAAACTTGGAAACTTTGGTTCTATAAACATATATAACAAAATATTTCTGTTTTTCATTTTAACTTCAGCCTTTTTGTCAAAAATTCTCAGTTCACTATGTTTACTTTACATAACTTATAAACAAGTGAACGTTATAGTAAACAGAAAAAAAAAGATTTCATCATTGTTGATGATTGGAGGAGAAATCGGACTTAATAATTCTAGTTTGTGTTTTATCTATAAAATAGAACGAGAAAAACTCATGTACAAATGTTCATTTTATTTCTTAGATTAAATTGTCAATAAGTACGAAACAAAAAAAGTCGACCATATTTACTCAATTAAAATTTCAAAAGTAAAATCATTGAACTAGACACAAGTATTTTTCAAATTTGGTCATGCAAACAATTTAAGTGATACTGATATCACACTGTCTCTATTTTAATGGATAACGTCATGAATTGTATAAGAACATTGAATAAAGTATTGTTGTTCTGACCAAAATTTAACAATATAACTGGCTGGGTCAATTACCGAATGATGATAATTGGAAGTTTAAATTAAGTTAAGGTGTAACAACAGTTCAACATCGCTCACAATATATTTGTATGTTCCTATTAATTGTTTATCTGTTACACAAACAATACTTTAACTGACCAAACTGTATTATAATCAGTTTCAACGGATGCATTGTATGTTTATATTAAATATAACTGGATATAGTTAATGATGAAAATATCGAGTTTGACACTTTTTTTCTCTCAGTAAATAGGTTTCTAATTGATATTGTGTCATCAATGTAGGTTCACCATTCAGACTTCAATTGCGAATGTGTTACTATTTTAGGCTCTGTTTGGAATTGTATAACAACATTGAATAAAATATTGTTGTTATAATGGCTATATAATATGTATTGATAAATCTTAATGAATGTTAAGGAAACATGTATGACCTTTTTGCCAGTAAAGAAAACTTATAAAAGAAAAATATTTATAACTTAATTATCAACATAGAAAATGCATTTTCATAGTCCAAAAAGATGCTATAAATAGGATAAGACACAAGAAACAACAACAAAATGTAATAATGCCATTTTACTTTTTAAGTAAATAAAGAAAGAACTATTATTACGTAAGACAATTCAACTTTATCTAAAATAGCATAATGTAATAAACTTACTCTCTTTATACTATTCTACTAAAAAAGGCCATTGTCCATTATGTCTACTATTACAAGCAACAGACAATAGTTTCATGATTTTATTTACAAATAATGTGTTAAATAAATAATGATACATTTTGATTCGAAAATATACATTTTATTGATCATATTTCAGAAAAAAAAGCCTAGTTTTAAATTGACAATAAATATTAAAAAAAATCAAAGGCAATGTGTTGTTAACAATGTATCTATTGGTTAAGATCATGTGCGCATAATATGCTTTATTTTTGATGCCAAGTTGATTTTGACTCAGATAAGTTTAAGTTCAATATCATATGTATTTACAAAGATATTCGTACTTTAGTAGCATTCAAAAGGTAAACAGAACTTTTGAAATAACTATTACTATTAAAATACTTTAAAGTCAATACTCATATTATCTCTAAAATATTCTTGTATCTACTAGACCGATACAGCAAACTTCACTTATAGCGAACACGGTTATAGCGAACCTCCGGTTATAAGGAACAAATATTTTGGTCCAAATAATTTTTCCCTTCTTTATTTTATATAAAAATGTATGGTTATATCGAACACGGTTATAAGGAATAGTCGCTTATAAATATATATTGTATACTGTATCGTTGAATATTTGATTCCATAATCATTTGTACATACTTAATGATATTTGATGTTTGTTCCAATGCTCTAAATTTGTTTTTTTTTATAATGATAGAAAAAAGATATGATCACCATCCCAATATCTCACCATCCTGTATAGTTATAGTTAAAATGGTGTAATATATATATTATGTTGTAAACTAATTGTATATTTGTTCACATGTTATTACAAAATGTATGTTTTGTAATCTGTGTCTATGAAATAAAAGAAATGTTCTGTTCTGTTCTTCTAAAACTGAAATAGCAAAGGATTTCCAAATTCCAAAAAGTACGCTCCCGGGTATTGTGTCTAAAATATAATTAAATGACTAATTTTTAATCAATAGCTCTTCAAAATCGAGGACGATGGTAAACAATTAGTTCGTTATATCTTAATCTGTTCGTTTCGTTGTAAAAACTCCTGATACAAGGAACTAATTCGCTATATGCTTACAAGAAACTCCGGATATAAGGAACAAATTTTGAATGTCCCGATAAATTTGTTATAAGCGGAGTTCACTGTACTGATTTTCAGTTATTTGATCTTAAAGCTAAATATTTCAATAATATCTCGATCCATGATCTAAGTTAATGGTCATTGGTCCACTATTTAATCGTTATATTGCTATATCTCATAGGCTGAGTGTTTACACCTCCTTTATCTGTTTATCTTTTAGTTTAGTTTTTTTTATAAATTTTTATCATTATAAGTTATTATTATTATTATTATTATTATTATTATTATTATTATTATTATTATTATTGTTGTTGTTGTTGTTGTTGTTGTTGTTATTATTATTTAAAAGTCCTATTTAGAAATGCCTATTAAATTATTATTATTATTATTATTATTATTGTTGTTGTTGTTGTTGTTGTTATTATTTAAAAGTCCTATTCAGAAATGCCTAAAATAGGGTGTCGCACGTTAATACCCATCGAAAAAAAAATTGTTTCTGATAGTGATACAATTTCGTCAAAAGTGTTACTTTATTAGATGTGTATTGAAATAGTCACTTTGATTGTAAATTCATACTTATAAAACTTTACGTCAATAAAATACGTTTGAGATAAAGATATTGCAAATATCAGTGTTATCCACATTTCTTTTTTCTTCATTATTCCACACAAATATGGTTCCAGTTACACTTTTTCATATTGATGGTGCGATAACAGGTTGAATAGAACATATGAACGCTTATGTCCATTTCAAACACTATCTTTTTCAACAAACACATGCAGACTCGATTGTGTTGAAAGCTACACACTTTTTTAGAAACTTACTTGCAAAAAATTACCAAATGTTGTGTCGCTTTCAAATATTAAAAGTCAAGATCAAAATAACTTTATAAATATTTAAGTTCCAGGTTGAGTAAACCCATAATCCGTTGGATCTATATAACAACGTTATTTTGTGTATTTTTTATTGATGAAATGTGTTGCCATTCAATTTGATCTGAACAAAAGTATGTACAACTTTAATGTCAACCTTGAAATTTATTTCTGCTTATTGCACCCTTAATAGTATTAAGATAGAAACATAGACAATGAAATACTTTTGGCCATATTTTGGTTACATCTTTAATCATGCTATTCTAAATTAAGATTTATTCTTGCCACTATCTACTTGACGAATCTTATTGACTTGTTGATATGTGGTCATTACGACAATACATTACCCGACTTTCTTTTAAAATTCAGGATTATATTATGTCATATTTGGGAATGAATGACAAGCTGAAATGAAATTTAATTTTATAACCTATAAGCAGTTACATCCTGAAATATTGTATCACCGAACACACCGCATTTTAATCAATGTTCAAGTATCCTTTATTCCACATGACTGATTTTACTGAATATCTGAACAATTTCAATTATGCTATCTATAATTATATCTTTCACTGTTAATGTAGATATTCCTTTCATTGGACATCTTAGAGAAAATTTAAAATACCGTGAAAATATATGACACTGTTTGATAGCATAAATTATACCCAAGCAAGTGGAATGTTTCCATCGCCGAGCCTTTTTAATATATGTTCTTAATCATTAGAAATTAACATTGCAGCAATGTAACTAAGATTAAAGCATACATCGTTCAAACAACTTCGTGTTTTAATTATTTTTAAACCGTCATTTCAACGAGTATTTAATTTAATTTTACTTGTAAAAACAGATCATACGATTAACTATAGACATCAGCAAGGCACGGCGATGTCAATATAACATTAGCTTTGTTACTTTTTCTGTCTCAAAAAATATCTATTGTTTCTTTCTCATAAGATTGTGTAATATATGTTCACGGCATACCAAATTTGCCTTCATTTGTCCGTGAAAAACAATCGACTACTTTACGATAAAATATATATCTTTATAGCGTGTTTTATTCTCAAACATAATAAATACTGAAAATATATGTATTATGAAATAAAACTACTTTCTGATATTTATATTTTTTCAAGTATTTTACTTTAGAAAAGATTGAATAGTTTATTTGGTAATCGTGGCACAATTTGTTCTCCCAATTATATGTAAATGAATGTGTTCTCTAACTTTGAAAATAATCAAGGGAGTTTGACACAAGATATGTATTTAAGGCATGGTGGGCATTACTTTGCAATAAAGACTGATAAATACAATTTGTTTTCGAATAAATATCAACTGCACTCAACAAACAAACAAACAAACATAAACATAAATAACGTTTGATATCACTTTCTAAAATGAGGTTAACATATTATAAACCATTACGAAACGGGATTAAGATTGTCATTAGTTTTGAAAATGCAAGTTTTTATTTTTTGTTCTTTTCATAATTCATACAAATGCAATTTGAACAGATATATTACCTTTATTTTATATTTATTTTAGATAAATAGTCATAACTAGCTAAATTTTATTCACAACTGTATAGTAGTTGTTATTTTTCTTTTCAGAGACAAAGAGACAAAAAGGCGTATTTAAAAAAGAAATCAGTAAATGTCACTTAAACATGAGATAGTGATGGTATAATTTGCAAAGTAGATTAATATTGTCTTGTAATATATTAATGAAAACAAACGTTTTCTATTTATTTGTAATAATAATAATTTATTGCATTATATTTTCTTCAATTAGAATAGGTACAAAGTCGATTATAACACGAAGCAGTCTACAACCACAACATATTTTGAATAATGTATTTAATCATAATGTATAGACTTACCTTTTTTCTATTATCTTCAGTGTTATCATGGAATGTTAAAGACACATACACAGCATAGTTCAGCAAATGTAAAGACAATTTGACAATTATTAGACGATTTCAATATTTCATTCATTCAGGTACTCAAAAAAGAGTACACGTATTTGAAAAATATGATCTTAGGACTGATATAACGACCGTCAGTTATTTTATTTAAGGCAACATATCTGTCTACGTCATCATGTTATTTATATAAAATTATCAGATTTAAACGCTCCAGTTATGCATACATCTTAGAGATATTGTCATGATCACACACACACACACACACTATCGATTTTCGATAAGGATTAGAAAAATGAGTATGTCGTTAATTTGAATAATAATAATAATATATTTATTTAAAGAAGGTTACACATTAAGAACATACAATAGCAATCATATATATCTTATTTCCAATGTGGCCTTCTAAAATAGAAAACAACAACAGGAAATGCATAGGTAGAAAAAGGAATTAATAATATGTAATTTTTAGCATAAGACAACTCATATACTTTCGACAGACACTCAACAATTTGTTTAAACATATACTAAAGATAGTATTAAAAGAATGACAGTATAAACATTGGTTGCGACTTCATGTTGTGAAACTTAAAATGTAGAACTACGTTTTTAAAGAAGTTATATATCTTTCAATGCTTGTACATTCACTTCATGTGTTTGAATCAAACAACAAGAAGCTGAAAAGTCAAAAGCTTACATTTTTTATAATATAAATAGTTTAACTTGTTGTCCTATAATATTATATGATGACAGCTTATTTTAAAACTTAAAACAGCTTCGAAATCGAATATCAATGTTAATTATATTACTGGCATTTAATACCAGTAGTTTTAGATTTCATATGAAGTTTCTATGTATACATTTCAAAGGTAATGAAATTAAAGTTGAATCTTTATTGCGTTTATTTTTAAGTCAATTTAAAATTGTAAAACAGATACATATATATTGATAATAACACAATTAGTTTTTTTACGGATAATTCACAAACAGTGAAAACTATGTTTAATAAAATTCTCTGAAAGCTTCACCCCCCCAGTACCGAAACACTCGACTACCCAGCACAAAACTCTCTCCCCTGCGCGCTCTCAAATTCAAACGCTTAGTGGCCGGAATTTCTTCATCATCTCCCCAAATGACACGCCCCACCCCCCCCCCCCCCGCTCGCGCGCGCTCTCTCTCTCCATCTCGTCGCGCACCCTCCCACGCCCTCTACACACAATCGTTCCACCCAAACGTCTCTTCGCTCTCTCTCAACTCTGTCTTCCTCACTCGGTTTACACATAGTAGCAACAGCCCCATTCGCGCCTCTCACCACCATTATTATCGACAAATTCATCCTTTTCAATGCTCAAGTCATGTTTAAACATAAAATTTCACACATTCCACAGGTTTAAACAATATAGCTTTTTACTAGTATCTTATAAACATACCCAATTTTCAATCCAACACTCCACATAGACATTACAACATGACCGAATGTTGAGCTACGCGGTAATCTCTTTTTTCAGCTCAAATTAATGTATTCCCTTTATGAGCAATGTAAATCAAAACGAATAATTAGAACTTACCACAACATTATCAGGCGTAGACTTTCAAAAGATGTCCCGATGTCGACTAGACATGCCAACTATTGATATTCATTGGCTTTACTAAAAAAAACAAATGACCATTTAATGCCTCTCTCCCTCCCCTCTCCCCCCCACACCCACCAGTTCAACACAATCTTCTGTACACACACAATTTTACCCTTACCAAACAACCCTAGTAACGTCTCTCTCTCTAAACCACATTCTCGCCCTCCACTCCCCCCCTATTTACGTTTCACCGCCCCCCCCACCCCGCGCTTTAACATCAACGCATCGCCCAACATTCTTTATAACGAAAACCCATACAACATTACATTCGTTCACAGTCATACTTCCAGTGATGTCTGTATTAATACGAAATGACATTATTTCATTTTGAACATACTTCTGCAACTGTAGAAACTGATTGTGTATCACATGTGACACAACATAATGCTTAATTTTGCTAAATATTACAAAATATATACGTATAAAGCCGTATACTTTGAAGACAGCAGACCCCAAGAAAAATACATTAAAAACAAACATTTATGATACCTAATATAATTAAAACTCAAACAAAAATATTTATTTCTATTATACGTTGCTTTAGAAATCGAATTTTACTATTATTGACACGACACTTTTTACTTTGAAAAATCAAACAATTGATCGACCAATGGGGAAATATATTGCTTTTTCATTATACATACGGAATCTTATTCATAGCAATCCGTAGTAATTATCTCAGTTCCACGTAGACTGCTTACGGCTTTACACATCTCCCACAACCTGTAGGATCCCGCAAACGTCACGGAAGATCAACATTTGATTCCGAAATCAACATCGCGAAAGGAAACCCGCACTAAACATGCTTAGGTTTTGACTATTCTTGATATGTAGACTTCATGTTCCGGGCCACTCACACCAATGATATAAATTGACTTAAATTCAGCTTTTTCCATAGTATCTATACTAACATCATTGCGGATTACTTTTTCCAGCCCAACTGGTTGTGGACACGTCGCTCTCCGCTTGCCCCCGCACCTCACGTCCTCTCCTCCCTCACCTGCCTCACCTATCTCCGCTTCACTCCCCACTCTCCAGTACACCCCCACAGCTCAGACCTCCTCGTCACACACGACGACCCCCCTCCTGCCATCTCTCGACGCAATCGCCTCTGTCAACTTTATCTCTTGAATTAAGATGTCAGTAAGAATGTATTAACCCATTAAACGTTACTAATCAGTATTTACCGATCACTTGAACATGTATTTCATTTCTTTCTTTTTTTTTCATTTTACCATCTTATATCTTGACATGTTATTTGTCGGCATGAAACATTTTTTTACCCTTTTCCAGCTAAAATAAGTGTAAAAGCCGTTTCAATCCGACAGAACCGTTCATATTTTTTTCTGGAAAATTACCCTATGTGTATCGACTGAATATCAAACAGTGCATTCCATGATCAGACCGTATGGGTGTGCCGCCCAACATAGGTTGCACTAATGACATGTGTAAATAAAGTCGCTACAAACAGGTTAACAGTTAAAGATGTTATGATAATTTGTAACAATTTCTTATTTTACTTTAATCCGTAAATCTAATTGGAAGAAAACACAACAACTTTTTATAAACGTTGTTTTTTTTCAAGCCTCATTTTAGAAAGTCAAAGCTTGGTTTCTCAAAGTTGCTACGACTACATACAAAAGGTCAAGATAACTTCGCGAAGTGTGAAGATCCATCATTACATGCTTTGATCGGACAAGACAAGACTTATGCATAGCTTTGATCTACGCCATATTCACTGAAAATGATGATTATTGTATTTCTTTATTGTTATGATTGTCTGACTTCTGCAAACTTGTAATTCAACGTGCAACAAATCCATTACATTTATGTCTTGTCAATGTCTATAAGAATTTCACACAGAGAAAGTTACTCACAAAATACACCACTTATCAACAATCAACTGTATAATGTCTAAATACCTTTGAGTTTTATTTCCAAAATGGTGTGTATAGTATTTGGGG
>NW_026858011.1:0-27863 GCF_026571515.1 Ruditapes philippinarum
AATGGTTTTTTCATATTGTTATTGATTGTAATTGTATATTTATGGTGTAAATTCAAAACTTATTCAATTACATGTTCATGTTATACCTTACGCTGGTATATATGATTCTAATCTTTTTTTATTCAAACATGTTTATTTTTTATTTGCTTATGTGTGTATACTTTCAATGTGAATTATCAAATGTTTGAATATTTTACGGAGGCGTAGGCTAGGGGCAAATATAAACATGTAGTAGAAAAGAAACTACATATCAGAATTTATCTAAACTTTACATCAGAAAACAGAAAAAATTAAAATGAATTTGACCATATATCTTAGACTTTTTATAACGCGTGCTTATTAAAATATAATTGTTGCTTTTTGTTCTTTATGGTATATTTTTCGATTAAAATATCATTACTTTACAATAACAGTTAAAAGTTAAACTGTAATGAGGAGTATAAACTTGAATTACTTTTGTATGTGCAGCGTTCGCGTAGTTGTTGTACGCCTTTCACGTGCGTCTTTTTTCGCGCTTCAACGAATCAGGCAAAAATTGTACATGTATAAAGTAGTACTGTCTGTGATTTATTTTTGAATTCTTAAGCCTATTCATATACTAAAACAATTATTGACTAGTGTGCCATTGAATATGATGGTGATATTCACTGGCAAAAAGTCATATTGACCTCGGCTATCGCCTCGGTCAATATGTCAGATGCCGGTGAATATCACATCATATTCAATTGCACACTAGTCAATAATTGTACAATATTGATTTACGGAATTTATCGACTATATGGTCAAATGCAAGAGTGCCAGATCAATATTGTTGGACAATAGCTCAGTAAGTTCTTGTATAAAATAACCAAACTTGAGATAGCTCATATTTGAATTAAACTGTTCACTAGAAAATATAATAAGATCTAAATGCAGTGAAGAAGTACGGTTAAACAAAATCTCAGAGTTTCAACTAGCAATTTAAATTTACTATCCTTACATTTTATTTAAGAGCTACCCTTTATATTTTACTTAATATTGACAAGAACTATACATTACATTCTATTTAAGTAATATCATTTAAATATTATTTTAGAATGGCAAGAACACTTTACATTTTATTCTAGAATCACCAATGAAATAACCAGATATCGTTTTGTAATTTTAAAATCACTAATGAAAAGTCTTGTTATATTCGGTTAATCCCTGTACATTTTACAGTAAGTCAACGTGATTTTGAATGGCCTTCGGCCAAAGAAACTGTGATTGATTCCAGAAGGACCTATAAACAGCTCGCAGCTCTGGTTATAAAAATGATGACGTCACAATTGTAAGAATGATCTTGATACCATTGGAATGTAAAAGGGTAGGAACTGTCACATGAATGATTGATTTCTTCTTGTTACTTGTCCTGTTTTTATTGTTATAATAAATTCTTTAACAAATGATTGCCACATTTAACTTCAATCAATATTTGTACGTTGCTATTGTTTATATATGTATAGGATATATTTCACAAGCACTATATTATATATGTTTTTAACCGCATGCTTATTTGCGAGGTGTTTTAACTTCTTAAAAGTTTGGAATTTATAAGGAATAATAAATAATAAATAATTACAGTAAGTATTAAGTATTTAAGTTCAATTATGAAATCGAATAACAAAACATTCGAAATTAATTTTGTTAGCTATTTGTATAAAGTTTACTCAATCCATTAAAACTGCATGTCTTATAAAGAAGGGTTTTACCATCTGTTAAACTCGATACTTGTGTTGTCCAAGATTTATGAGATGTTTAATAGATAATTTAAAAGTATATCAATTTATTTATTTTTCCGTAAGGCAATAAGCCCTTGATGGCAAAATGGCAAACAATAACGCATATACGGGCACCTAAATATTTCAATATTTAGAGAAAAAAGAAAAGGAAGCATACACACATATTGTATCTACGCAATACCACGATTTTCAACCATATGTGAATCTTAAAACTAGACATCGTTAAAGAACAAAATTTCCGTTGATCCAGAATTGCGCTATAACACCATATGTGAAAGGAAGGAAAAAAAGGTCAGTCGCACGGAACTTTTCACGCATATAAAAATGGCATTCAGACGTAAAGGTGCGTTGAGAAACCTTAAGACGTTAAGAATCAAGAGTATAACGGGAAATCATTAGATACTGTGGATACAGTAAATAGTGTATGGACTTAATTTGGTAAGATTGTTATTTTAACTGGAGTCGGCAATAATTCTTTAATGGTTAATTTGTAAAACTATAGTATTTGTGAATTTGAATTTAAAGTTCAATGTCAACTCTTAGATTAATCTGTATCATATATAGTATGTTAGGCAGCATAAGTGTTGTGTAATTCAAATGTTAATAAATTAAACGAGTGAAGTTAACTTTTGTAAAACAATTCCTAGTGTTGTATTGTTACATATATTGCTCTATATGTAAACTACATAACTAATCAAGGGCCATAACTCTGTAATGAGGGGTCTGAATTGAACAAAGCAACAATATGCACTCTTGGTATTAATGGTTCTCATAAAGTAGAGAAGTAGTGCAGAAACAATTATTGCTCTATATGCATACTGCATAACTAATAAAGGGCAATAACTCTGAGTTTAAGTGTCTGAGCGTATCAATGTTTTGATTTGTGCATCTCCTTTTAATATTGAATGTTCCCATAAAGTTTCGTTGAATTCCAGCGAGTAGTTGCTGAGAAGAAGCGCGGAAGCGATTATTGCTCTATATACTATACATACTGCATAACTAATCAAGGGCCATAACTCCGAGTTACCGGGTGTGACCGGAACATGCCAGCGATATGGGCATCTCCTCTTGCTATTGATGATTCCTATACACTTTCATTGAATTCCAACTACAAGTTGCAGAGAAGTGGCGCGGAAACGATTATTGCTCTACATCAAACTGCATTACTAGTAAAGGACCATAACTCTGAGTTGAAGTGTCCGACCGAAACAAGTCGGCGATATGCGCATCTCCTCTTGGTATTGACGGTTCCCATAGAGTTGCGTTGAATTCCAGTCAGTATTTGCTGAGAAGTAGCTCGGAAACGAATATTGTTCTATTTACATACTGCATAACTTATCAAGGGCCATAACGCTGAGTAAAAGGGTTTGACCCGAACAAACTGACAATATGCGCATCTCCCCTTCATATTGATGATTCTCATACAGTTTCGTTGAATTCCAGCCAGTTGTTGCAGAGAAGTAGAGTGGAAACGATTATTGCTCTAAATGCATACTGCATAACAAATCAAGGGCCATAACTGGGATTTAAAGTGTCTGACCAAAACAAGGCGACGATATGCGCATCTCTTCTTGGTGTTGAAGGTTTCCATAAAGTGTCATTGAATTCCAGCCACCAGTTGCAAAGAAGTTGCGCGTACACGAATAATGTTCCATATGCATATTGCATAACTAATCAAGGACCATAACTCTGAGTTAAAGTGTCTTACCTGAACAAGGCAATAATATGCGCATATTCTCTTAGTATTGGAGGTTCCCATAAAGTTTCGTTGAATTCCAGCAAGTAGTTGCAGAGAAGTTGCTCGGAAACGATTATTGCTCTATATGCATACTGCATAAATAATCAAGGGCCATAAATCTAAGTTATAGGGTCTGACTGGAACAAGCCGACGATATGCGCATCTCCTCTTGATATTGATAATTACCATAAAGTTTCGTTGAATTCCAGCCAGTTGTTGCAGAGAACTAGTGCGGAAACGAAATTCGAACGGACGGACGGACAACACCAGAACAGTATTCCCCTCCCGATTTCATCGACGGGGGAAATAACGCTGATACCCGGTTTTTTTGCTATAGTAACTAAGAAAGAATAACAAGTTTTAGTGTGTTATATTTGATAATACAGTATATCAGACTAGAGTATAGAAAAATAATTAGGTTCATAAACTTTTCAAGGTTGTAGCACTGAATGATAAGTTAAAGCAATCAGGAAGAAAACCCTTGCGTTTGATGAGAAGGAGGAAAATTACGATATAAATTTTAAAAAATCGAGCAAATATGGGCACAATGAATACGGTCAGAGTAATTCAAGTGGAATCAATACTAAAATACTGGTAACATTAATTACCATTGGTACCACTTGTTGGCAATTTACTCTGTAATTTATCTTATTATTCGTGTTATTGGCAAAATAACATTTGGTTCCTAAGATGAACCCCAGCCGACAGATCTTGATTAATAATTTGATTCTCAGTTTGGTCCAGTTTTTATTTTTCATTTGTATTGTTATTAATAAATTGTATCAAAAATAAATGTATTTCTTTGCAATTATGTATTTTACGTTTGGTTTTTAAATGTACACTATCATTTACAATAAAGTTTCATGCAACAATGGCTATCAGGTAAGGATCGCCATTTTAAATGACTTCCTAGCATTACCATAGTACTAGTCTACCTGCAAATAATTTACCAATAGCAAATTTTCTCCGCAAAAAATGATACTATTGGTATATCTTTGGTAAGTCAAGCTACCATGGTAAAATCTAAACGCAACCACTATATAACGCTATCAAAGCGCAGAATACTCTTTACAATTGATACGACGTACAAGCGCTTCTAATAATTACACACCTCCTCTATTGTTTGTGACAGGTCTATATTTTTCGAATGGACCTCTTCAAACAAAAGAAAGTCCGTTATGAGGTCTATCAGACAGACCCGTTCATGAAAAACAACTGCAAAATAGACCTGCCTATGCGCAGACAAAAAAAACATGCAATTAAATATTACAAAATCTGGATACATTTTTTTAACAAGATAATGTTTGTTTAATGCAGAAGAAATAATATCTGTTTGAGCGGTGTTTATCGGCTATTTAACACCGGTTTGGAGTTTTGATGCGTAGGAATTGACCAAGTAAGCCGTAGACCCGAGGGGTTAATTTATTCGCATTAAAATGGCAACACCGGTGTAAGATAGCCGATAAACACCGCTCAGACCGAATTTATTTCGATTCTAACAAGATAAGATAAGGAAGGTCACTAATGTTTTTTGGGTTTTTTTTTTCAAGCAGAAAGAACTTCCGATGCCGATTGTCGTGTAACGCTGTTCGATTTTGCACCCTACTGTTGCTAATAGATATAAATTATTAAACAAAATAAATAATAAGAAAAAAGTTATTTTATCTAGTTTTCAACAATAAAATCATAATTTTTTAATTAATGTTTTATTTTATTGTTCCTTTAAAAGGCTTTGTAAACAACATTTTTTTGTATATAATTGAGGGAGAAAACATAACAGCCACATATACAAGTAGTCCCTAACCAGTGTTTATTGGCAGTTAAACACCGTTTGTTTCTTCTTTTTCAAAATCAGAAATGGAGTGTAGAATAACATACATAAAATGTATACAGATGACATCTGACAAGTCACAAATCGCTATAGCAAAATAGGGGCTAAATGTCCGATGTGGCCACTGGCCGAGTATTGGGGGGAGAATGCCCTAGAATCTGCAATGTATAATACGAAATACTATCAACATAATTATCTATTCTTTACATACCTTCCTGTACAGACTTATTGTTGACAAATTGCACAATTAAAGCTTTTTTTAACTCGAGGAATAGACAAAAGTATCTTAGTCATTGAATGGATTTGTCTCTTAGATTATACTTTTTCTCATAAGTCAATTGTTAACAATTTCTTTAACCTTTAAACGTGATTTAAATGTAAATAAAACCTGTAGTTATAGTAAGGTTCACTTCACCTGTCTAGTGAATGGTTTTTCATTTTGTTTTTGATTGTAATTGTATATTTATGGTATATTCAAAACTTATTAAATTACATGTTCATGTTATGCCTTAATACGCCGATATATATGACTCTAACTTATTTTTTATTCAAACATGTCTATTTGCTTATGTGTGTATACTATCAATGTGAATTATGTAAAATATTCATGCCCAATGTTTAAATATTTTACGGAGGCGTAGGCTAGGGACAAATATAAACATGTAGTAGAATAGAAACTATGTATCAGAATTTATCTTAACTTTACATTACTTAAGTTAAAGTTACAAAAAATTGAATTTGAAAATTTTGCTTATTCATTATCAAGGTTTGCAAGGCCTTTTTCTGTATGTATTGTAGCTAGGAACTTCCATTCGAGTGATTGTGCAACAATTAAGAGTTTGTTATGAATAGTTTGTTTAATTTGTCTCACAGACTTTAAAGCTGCTTGTCTTCAAATATGAGTCAAACTTTTTCTACGTTTAGAAAAATGTACTACGATTAAAAAGTAAAAGTATTCACAGTTGAAGAGATAATTAAAAGGTCATGTATATAACGAATATATCGATATATTTGTTTATTTGGAACGTCACCAAGGTGTCGTGTTTTGGTATAGATGCCGGGCTATGGATCTGTAGGTCTCTGTTTCGATTCTTACCCAACACTTAGTTATAAAGATACACATTTTTTTAAATATTTGCAAGAATAAAATTGAAATCATGTACTTCATTTAGTTTGAGAATACTTTTAAGTAGTTTTTTTAAGCAATAATATATTTTATGTCATAACATTATCCGTAGTAAAATGCACAGCGCGTTTATAATACGAATCAATGAATCGACTGGCAGTGTCAGTTGCACTGCCGACACTGCTATCCTGTTAATGAAGGTGTTTCCATTGTTTTGTATGGATGTTTCTGTAAATACTCAGACGTACGGACAATCTCAGGTTTTTCACTAGAACGCATATTTTTTCAACAGTTTTCTTTGTGTTATTATGCAATCATATAATTATATATATATATATATATATGTTTATGCTTTAGCACATACACACTATATATGCAGTTATTAAAAATATCACACTTACACGTATGCACGCACACACAAACCCAACAGTTTGCGCTAGTTAGGAGAAGGGAAATTTTAACATTAAAATGAAAGAAGAAATAAAAGTGGCTGAACCAGGATTCGAACGTTTGAACGAGTTCACATCATTTTGCGCTATGAGGGATATTTAATTTAGACCAACTGGTTATATTCCATTTTATTATATGATCTAAATATAGCTTCAATTTCATTGGTAAAAACAGTAGTCAACAGAACTTTTTAATAGAATCATATTCACTGGGTGCAGTATCATATTCACTGGCTGAATTGGATTTTCCAAGTCTAAAAATAGATTGAGACTCATATTCAATGACCATTTATGTTAGTCTGTTAATCTAAATATAATTGTTGCGTTTTGTTCTTTATGGTAAATTTCTCGATTAAAATATCATTGCTTTACAATTACAGTTAAAAGTTAGACTTCAATGAGGAGTATAAACTTTTTAATTATTTTTGTATGCGCAGCGTTCGCGTAGTTGTTGCACGCCTTTCACGTACGTCTTTTTTTCCGTGCTTCAACGAGACAGGCAAAAATTGTACATGTATAAAGTTGTACTGTCTGTGATTTTTTTTTAAATTCTGATAGCCTATTCATATCATAAAACAATTATTGACTAGTGTGCCATTGAATATGATGGTGATATTCACCGGCAGAAATTCATATTGGCCTCGGCTATCGCCTTGGTCAATATGTCATATGCCGGTGAATATCACATCATATTCAATGGCACACTAGTCAATAATTGTAGAATATTGATTTACGGATTTTATCGACTATAGGGTCAAATGCAAGAGTGCCATATCAATATTGTTGGACAATAACTCAGTAAGTTCTTGTGTAAAATAAACAAACTTGAGATAGCTCATATTTGAATTAAACTGTTCACTAGAAAATATAATCAGATCTAAAAGCAGTGAAGAAAATTTAAATATCTCAGGGTTTCAAGTATCGCTTAAAGAACTATCCTTACATTTATTTTAGAGCTACCCTTTATATTTCACTTTATATTATACGAACTATACATTACATTTTATTTAAGAAATATCATTTGAATTTTATTTAAGACTGGCAAGAACACTACATTTTATTCTAGAATCACCAATGAAATCACCGATTTCGTTTTGTAATTTTAAAATCACCAATAGAAATTCTTGTTATATTCATTTATTCAATGTAAATGTTACAGTAAGTCAAAGTAGTTTTTAAATGGCCTTCGGTCAAAGAAACTATAACTGATTCAAAAAGGACCTATAAATAGCTCGCAGCTCTAGTTATAAAAATGATGACGTCATAATTGTTATAATAAGCTTGATACCATTGAAATGTCAAAAGGTAGGAACTGTCATATGAATGATTGATTTCTTCTTGTTACTTGTCCTGTTTTGATTGTTGAAATAGAGTCTTCTTTAACAAGTGATTGCCACATTTAACTTCAATCAATATTTGTACGTTTCCATTTTTTACTATATATTTGTATGGGATATATTTCATACGACTAGATTATATCTGTTTTTAACCGCATGCTTATTTGCGAGGTATTTTAAATGTAATTAAATTTCTTTAAATAAGTTTTCGAATTTATAAGGAATAATAAAAAATTAAAAGTGAGTATTAAGTATTTAAATTCATATATAAAATAAAAGAAACAAAACATTCGAAATTAACTTTGTTAGCTATTTGAAAAAAGCTTTGCTCAAACCATTAATACTGCATGTCTTACAAAGTAGGGTTTAACCATCTGTTAAACTTGATTCTGGCGTTGTCCAAAATTCATGAGATGTTTAACCGATAATTAAAAGTTTAGCAAGTTAAATTTTTCTTTAGGCAATAAGCCCTTCCTGGTAAAATGCCAAACAATAGCACACATACAGGCACCTAAATTTTTCAACAATTATAGACAACTTAACTATCTGTATACACATATTGTATTTATTCACTTGTCAATATTTTATATATACGGGGATTTAGACAGAAGACCATTTCTGGCGGGAATTTGACAAACTTATGGAATCCGGGTCCCGGGTAATAGACTTTGACCGGTCAATACATCCCGGGACTCGGAAATTTCGACATGTTCTTATGATAACTGTCACGGAGTTCCTGTAAAACGTTACGGATTTCTGTGGAAAACTTTTCTATTTACTTGGAGAACTCACGTGAAAAATGGTCATTTTTACCTTTAAATGGGGAGTTTGGGGTGCTAAATTAAACTTTGATAATTAAGCTTGCCCTACATATTGTATAATGTTTCAGAAAAACCTTTTATTCCATTTTCCATCGCCTTTTTATAGAAAAATTAATAGTTTTGAGTAAAATTTCCAAATTACTTGCTCATTTGTACATATTGATCTTTTCATTTGTGATCTTCTTCGTTGCTATACATAATTACATAATTATAATGCAGAGTTGCAAACATAAAGCCCTGGCTAATAAATTTATACCCGATTTTTCAAATGTCACGGAGTTCTTGTGATAACTCAAAATATGTCCTGGAGTTCTTATGATAACTTTTGTTACTGCCAGTGTGTTTCTTGTGCTAAATTACGGCCTGTTTTAGCGTACTTTATTAGTCAATAAGTGTGTAAATCATTATGAAGCATAGTACGCGTATCATTTGCATACACATTTGGTTATATAACGGTGGTTAAGAGTGTATTTTTAGTTCAAGAGATAGTTTTCTTACCTCCGTTTCTTGTGAGGTTTTTTTGTGTTTGTTTGGGTTTTTGGGTTTGTTTGATTGTTGTTTTTTTTTTCCATTTCATTGGAATGACTGAAAACATACTTGATGTAGAGCATTTACTGACAGGATAAAAGTACGCTTTTAATTTAATATCTAAGCATGATTTCTTCATGTATACATTATTCCTGGCAGTTCTAGAGAACATAAATTAATTATGCTATCGGTCTGCCGAAACAAATTACATGTAAATGGTTGCAGCAAAATAGGAAGTAGTATGCATTACCTTTATCTAAATTTAATGAGGCGGGTGTCATCTTTAGATATTCAATGGATATCTTAATTTCTAAAAGGTATAAATTTTGTCATAGAAACGTATAAAGTTATATGACAATAGAAAGAAAGCCTTTAATGGTGACTCACATATATTATTAAATTCTTACTTTCTATGTAGATAGATAGATAGATACTTTCTATCCAGAATTGAAGAGAATGATTAAATAACAAACATATGCAAGATCACAAAAAGCAGTACATTATATATAACATTGAACATGTAATATGAAAATATGTAAGGTGAAATATGTAATAGTTATAGTACATGAATTGAATTAGTTACGAGGATATAACAATGGGCTGGGGCGACATCCAGGGGTGTTTCTGCTAAAAAAAATGGCGAGGCCGTTAGTCCGAGACAATTTTTTTTCAGAAACATCACGAGATGTCGCTCCAATCAGTGTTATACCCCCGTTACTAACGAGTTTCATATACTATAACTGTTTATCAGAATGACATAATGTTTTCTTTTTTTTGTAATTATAGAAACAAATAGAACATTGAACTATTGAATATCTAAAGATGACACCCATTTGCAGTCTGGGAGAAGGCACTCTTAATCTTATCAATGAAAAACAATAAGTTATTAAATGTAATGTGATCTAGACATTCTTCAGTCTTGAAAACTGCTATACGTAGTTCTAGGGCATAATGGTCATGGTGAACAATTTTGACGATATTATCTTTAAATCTTTGCCCTACTACTTCTAGAAATATTTTCTACATTAAAAGTCTTAAACACAAACTACTTTTATTTCAATCGTTTACACTAATAAACTTTGGATTGATAATTTTAACATCATTCCAAATTTACACAATATTCAATTAACAAGCTTGATGGTCGGTCTAGATTTGAGTTGGGAATTTATTTTTTGACTTAAGTGACAAAATAAGATTTCTGAAACCATGTTGCAATAACAATTTAAAGAGCAAGCTGTTCGGAATGTTGACATTGAAAGGGAAAGGGAAGTTAACAGTAGTAAGAAGCGAAATATAACTATCTTGTCAGTGTTTATCAGGGATACCCTGGTTGTATGTTTTATCAGTTTGTAATTGAATTTTTTCATCTAATAATAGACAGTATAGAGTTTACAAAATAAAAACCGATGTAAAATGTTGTCATAAGACTAAGACGTATTAGGCTTTACTTAACCTATTTCAACTCAGAGATTGTTTTTGCAAAGTAGTTAGGACTATTACCCTGAATTCATAGCTTTGAATATTAGATTTTGTTGACAAACTTGTGCCTTATTTTTCACTTTATTTTTCACTTTTGTTTGATATACATAAAGTATAAATATTATTAAGTATTCATTTTATGAAAACGTTTGGTCAAAGAAAAATACGTTTGCATGTACATTATGCATTATCTTTTACTGCGTGTCTTTTTTTCAATCAATATTAATGATATATAGAAGATATTGGTTTAAACATGTTTGTACATAGTCATAAGTAAAGAAAATTTTTTCCATATATAAGTGACATCATGCCCATCCAAGGGTATATAGTAAGTGAAGAGGTTAATGTCAATATTTTCCTTTCAATTTTATTATTTGCAATGCATGAACGATAAATTACACACGTGACCAAAAGAAATTCTGTAAATATCCATCTTAAATTACCTGTAAAGTTTCATTATATACCAAGAGGCTCAAGATGGCCCTAGATTGCTCTCCTGACTCATTTATCCAAGCAATTACTAAGTCAAGCATCCTGACCAGGTTAAAAAAGTTTTTCCATATTTGGCCAGTGTGACTTAGTTAATGACCTCAGGTGACTCTTTTTCACACTTGATCTAGAAATCATCAAAACAAACTTGAAAACCAATTTCCAGAATATTTGGATAAAAACAGTAGCCACTAGAGTATTAACAAGATTTATATATTTTTAGCTCCTGTGATCTAGTTTGACATCCGAGATGACCCATGTACGAACTTAGGTGAGCAATTACCTAGACTAGCATCCTGACTAAGTTTGATGACGATTGTTACAAAAAAGTGACAACTAGAGTGTTAGACGAACGACGGATTACGGACGACAGAGGAAGGACGACGTCCGACGAACTACGGACATTCAACGATCCTTAAAGCTCACCCTGAACTTACTCAGGTGAGCTAAAAAGAGGGGGCAATCTTTTTATATTAAGGTCAGGACTATATTTAATCCTAAAGATTTTCAAATATCAACTGTTGGTCAATCACCATTATAGCAGTCAATATATAGACAATTCCGCTTAACTTAACAATGAATAATTCTAATTTAACCAATCAAATTTTTACAATTTGGCAGATATCTGCCATTGGCAATATAAACATAAATATAAATATGGTATGGCAAAGACAAAGTAATAAATATAACAAAAGAAAAACGCTGCATTTAGTGATCGTTATGCACAGAAAACCACATATTGTGTTTGAATCCTGATAGGTTAACTCCTAAGTTTTTCTATAATTGTTTCTTGCGTCTTCAGTGCATCCCTCAAAATATTGCCTCAAGGATATAAATGTTTTGTTTTTATATTTGTCATAACTCAATATTAGATTTTGAAAATAATATTCAAATCTTTATTTGACTCTTAAATCTATGTATGATGGACAAAATACATGAAAGTGGTACTCCGGTCCAAAAGCTTTATATCATTTTCAAAATTCTCTATACAATTTGAAAACCATAATTATTAAATTAATGTGTGTATATTTGTAGTCTTCTAAAGTTATTATTTTGAATACTTTAAATACTAAACAATTGTTGTACGAGTTGTTTTTTTATTTTTAGTCAATATTTTAATGTTCTTTCTAGACAAACTATTTAACGGGAATCTTCCAAGTTCTCTGAGAACTGCGTTGTTCGATTTCCTTTTCAACAACAATATTTTTACAAAATTTGATATGTAATTGGTCAACTTCTTTGCAATCAAATGCGCCCCAAATCTCTGAGTCATTAAGTAAAATCTATATACTATCAAAAAGTGGTAATGTTGCTTATACGTATAACAAATTCAACAATTTTAACTTAAACACAAATAAAAGATTATGATTTAGATTTTTCAAAGCTTATTCAGACAAAACCTTTAATTGGCTATTTTAAAGTCACCCGTGCATGAAAATGTTACTCCCAAAATAAGTGGATACATATTCAACGGATTCATCATTAATTTTAATAGAAATGTTTCTCGTAGTTTTAAGTTTTTCATAAACACATACTTTATTTTGAGCAACATTGATTTCCAGTCCCCAGTTACTTTACAGAAATATCTTGAAATTAAAGTCACTTGAGTTTGTAGACTATTTATATCTGTTGTAAACAAAACAACCTGATCGGAAAATAACAATATGTTTTAGCTAGCAATTCAATACATGATGTATATTTTTTGTGACATTTGCTGACCAGTATCATTTAATTCGTTAGTTTATGTATCCACTTTGTTAGTACGACGTTAAAGTAAACAAAAAAAGAAACATATATACATATTTATTACCCTTCCAGATTTTTTCCGCCATTTTGATTGGTTATTGATCACCCGAAAGAAATTGATATTACCGAGCCAGACGGGTAATGTACACACTAAATTTCCCCGTTGGGTATTCCACGTTGTAAACAACATGCGCTGAGGTGATGCGCGTACGGTCCGATTTTACGCGATGTAAATTCCGATTTACAAGCACTTTTTAACTGTCAAATGATATATGTTTACCAAAGTAAAGTAATGATACATATTCTCATCAGTATTGAAAACAAATATGACCTTGTGAAAGCTTGATATTAATTACAAAAAAGTGGGTTCAATAGACTACTCCTTTTCCCTTGTTTACATTCGTTAGGCACGGGAAAAATACGTCATGTATTTATGTGACGTCATGTTGTGATGAAGGGGTATCCTAAAGGGAATCTTATTTTGACGTTTCATTTGAAACAACAATGATTTCTTAACTCGGGAGGGGAAAGGTAATAAAATTATTATTTTGGTTTTGGAGTGATATATTTTATGTGGATATATTACCTGCCAAGATAAAATATCACCCTCGCCTAACGGCTCGGGTGATATAAAATCTTAGCAGGTAATATATCCACATATATCACTCCAAAACCAAAATAACATATAATATTTACATCATACATTTATTACATGCTTTTCGGTGGTTTATAGAAATTTATTTCATGCTTTCCAGTGTTTTATTGTAATATATCAGATTATTTTATTCTGATAAACCACTAGTGAAATTTATAAAATATAATTTTCACAGTAGCCGGACTATATATCTGAATGCGGATGAAAAGAAAATCAAACTAAATGGAATAACAGGCAGAAATAAATGCTGTTATACGTAAATTTTGCTTCTTTAGGAAAAGAAAGTCGATGTCACCATACATCATGTTAAAAATGTAACAAAGTTAGAGAAATTTAACAGAACTATATTTCAAAATTGATGATGTGACGTCACGATGTGATGACGTCACAAAGGAGAATGCGCGACGTTACGCGGCAAAATCAGTAAAAAATACTTAAAATCACTTAAAATGCATGAAATAAAAAGAAAATTTATTTGTTTTAAATATTAGATTGAAGTATATTTTATTCGTGAACACCAGCTATTATATTTTCACTCGTGGCTACGCCACTCGTGAAAATATTGCATCTGGTGTTCACTCAGTGAATCTATATTTCAAGTTTACATGCAAAACAAACAAATATCCTCTAAATATAACTAAAATAAAATTGATAATTTCACTGTTTGAAACAGTGAAATTACCACTTTAATAATTTCACGGTTTTTAATTTAAGCCCCTTACGTTGTTTCAGTGAAATACCAGCGTGCACAGTACTGGGTACCAACTTAATAACGTGACGTCGTAAATGATGTCACGTTGTATTATTATTTGGCGCGCTTTTCATTCAGTATTAGGTTTAGTGTCTTTTTAAAACGTTTCTTTGCATGTAATAAAAAGAAAATTTGTGAACACCAAAAGTTCATATTTCACTCGTGGCTGCGCCACTCGTGAAATATATCTTTTGGTGCTCACTCGGTGAAATATATTCTTATCTTACACTGAACTAAACAAATATCCTCTATACCATACATAAAATTGACGATTTTATACATTTATAGTGATATTTTTAATCAGTAATTTACTGATATTTAAATTATTTATCATAAAAGCAAATACACTATACCCTATTGAATAAGATCAAATATCAGCAAATAATTTCTTTGGATCCAAAAGTTTGATATTTTAAGGAATTAGTTTTATGATTTTTTATTGCTCTTCGAAACTATTTAAGAACATTAATTTCTCATTAAAAAAACAATTTAAGCAAAGGGCAAAAGGGTTGATTAACATTATTAAATGACATCATTGAAACATTATTATATATAGAAACGAAAACATGTTTACAAACTATACACAAGAACAAATACAAAGATTAAGACGGACATAAATTTAAAGCACAAAAAGAAATCGTTTCTAGAAAGAACTTAAAAAAACTTGAACTTTTGCTATCATTTTTTCATTATTAAAAATCGTTTTCCTGCAATTGTATTAAAAAATTGTTGTTTAAAATACATATGTATTAATAATGACGTTCTAATGTGCTTTCACTGTTTTGAAGTTTAATATTCCAATTAATTGATAAGAAGCGGTTTAATAAGAAGATAACAGAATAGTTCTGTTCATAAATTAAACATCTTTGTCGAAAGTATAGTAGAGATCAGTAAACGCATGCAACTTTTAAGCTAGTTTTATTCATCAGTTACAGTCGCATACACCGAAAAATGGCTAGACACGTGTTCATGGGCTACTATTACTGTAACAGCAATCATAGTCATAGCTCGAAGACAGAGATGTACCAGTGCAATCAAATGGAATCAGAAAAGTAAGTACCTAAGAAATAATTCTTTTGATATTCCTTGTTCGAAAGCAATTCTGTCAGATCGTAAAAGGTTTCAATTAGATTACATTTTTTCACGAAATTGCATAAAAATGCATCAGTGGAAAGAAGCGGCGAAAACGTATCAGTGAATTGTTAATCATTATGAATCAAACTCATTTTAAAATTTATCTATTACAGTCCCTCCTTAATAACAAAGCAAATATTTGATATTATTATGGTTAATGTTTATTCGCTTCTTATTGTATATGACTAAATTGCAATTTCTAACTAAAAATTAAGCAAAGCGAAATACCCGAAATACCCGAAGAACGATTCAAAATGTTGCAGGCTCAGGTTGATTCAGCCTGTTCATGGACGGTGAAATAAAGGATAAAAAGTGCAAGTTACCGTCCACGCCCGCTAGCACTGGCTTATTCAGAATTCAACATTTAAACACGGAATTTGTAACATTTTGAATTTAGAAACATCTGCAGAAGTATTTGTACGGCGGTTATCATGCAACCTTCAATATGACGCATGCCATTCCATGAAAAGCGGCGTATGGTCCCAAACTGAAATATAGCATATTCTCTAAATGAAAAAAACAATGAGCGGCACTAAACAAAAACAATAGTGAACTTTTATTTTTACAATTTAGTTATTGAAATATATTATGGATTTTAGTATCACTTTAGCCGAACTACCTCTTTACTAAATTTATACGAAAAATCATAAATTAGTAGTTTTAGTTGACGTTGGAATTACATTTGAATAATTTCACAGAAAATTTATCCAAATATAGTTTCAAACTGGCCAAAACATATTATGAATTTGTGTATGGGAAGTCATTTTTACTTATATACTTACTGACCAAACATAGCACATATTTGAATATTTAGTAAAGGTTGATGTTAATTATATTTAGCGTTCGTCAAGAACCGTTTGGTCAATTTATTTTTGGTAATGCTAACTACTGAACTCTATCCAATTAAGTGTTAAAAGCATAGAACGAATACAACAATTGTTGGTTTTCATGTAAAACAAAATATTCTTTACCAGGTATCGCGAAAATCCTTGATTATTTAGAAGTACATGTATATTTAAAACAAATACTCGGTTGAATTAAAACTGATTAACTTGCATATGTTTTCCGGCTGCAAAGCCGAACCTGTTTATCTTTAAACTTTTGTATTTTATGCTCCCCGAAAAGTTTCTGGGGAGCATATAGTCGCCGCCTTGTCCGTCCGTCCGTCTGCTTTTCTTGTCCGGGACAAAACTTTGAAACAACAAAAGGTATCAACATGAAACTTTGTCGGTAGATAGATCTTATTGAGTAGGTGCACAAGAACCGTCACTCTGCCTTGCCTAATTTTTGAATTATCCCCCTTTGTTTATTTTACACTTTGAACATTGTCCGGAACATAACTCTAAAAGTATCAGAGGTATGAACATGAAACTTTGTAGGTAGATAGATCTAAATGAGTAGGTCTGCAGTGCACAAGAACCGTAACCCTGCTTTGCCTTCTTTTTTAATTATTCCCCTTTGTTTATTTAACACTTTAAACAATGTCCGGGACATAACTCTAAAACTATAAGAGGTATCAACATGAATATTTGTAGGTAGATATATCTTATTAAGTAGATGTGCAGTGCACAAGAACCGTAACTCTGCCTTCCCTAATTTTTTAAATTATCCCATTTTGTTTATTTTACTTTTTGAACTTTGTCCCGGACATAACTCTTAAAAATCTAAAAGGTATAAACATGAAACTTTGTAGGTAGATAGATCTCATTAAGTCGGTGTGCAGTGCACAAAAACCGTAACTCTGCCTTGCCTAATTTTTTAATTATTCCCCTTTGTTAATTTTTACACTTTGAACTTTGTCCGGGTCATAACTCTAACACTATAAGAGGTATCAACCTGAAACTTTGTAGATAGATAGATCTCATTGAGTAGGTGTCCAGTGCATAAGAACGGTAACTCTGCCTTGCCTATGTTTTGAATAATTCCCCCTTGTTTATTTTCACACTGTGAACTTTGTCCGGGACATATCTCTAAAACTATAAGAGGTATCAACATGAAACTTTGTAGATCTTATTAAGTAGGTTTGCAATGCACAAAAACCGTAACTCTGTCTTACCTTATGTTGGAGTTATTGCCTTTTGTTCATTTTGACACTTTGAAATTTGTCTGGTACATTACTAAAAATTATAAAAGATATAAACATGAAACTTTGTAGATAAAGAGGTCTCATTGGGAAGAAGTGCAGTGCTAAAGAATCATAACTATGCCTTGCCTTATTTTGAAGTTATTTCACTTTGTTTACTTTTAATTTTTGACTTTTTTCCGGGACATAACTCTAAAACTATTAGAGATATCAACATGAAACTTTGTACGAAGCTAGATATCATTGGATAGAACTGCAATGCTTAAAGAACATAAACAAAGCCTTGTCTATTTTTTGGAGTTATTGCCATTTGTTCATTCTTTTACTTGGACTTTTGTCCGGGATTTAACTCTGAAACTATAAGAGATATCATCAGGAAAATTTATAGATAGATAGATAGATAGATAGATCGATAGATAGATCGATAGATAGATAGATAGATAGATAGATAGATAGATAGATAGATAGATAGATAGATAGATAGATAGATAGATAGATAGATAGATAGATAGATAGATAGATAGATAGATAGATAGATAGATAGATAGATAGATAGATAGATAGATAGATAGATAGATAGATAGATAGATAGATAGATAGATAGATAGATAGATAGATAGATAGATAGATAGATAGATAGATAGATAGATAGATAGATAGATAGATAGATAGATAGATAGATAGATAGATAGATAGATAGATAGATAGATAGATAGATAGATAGATAGATAGATAGATAGATAGGATAGATAGATAGATAGATAGATAGATAGATAGATAGATAGATAGATAGATAGATAGATCTCATTGAATAGAAATGCAGTGCAAAAAAACATAACTTCATCTTGCCTTATTTTGGAGTGTTTGCCCTTTGTTCATTTTTTATACTTTCCTGTGTTCAAAACCTTATCGGAGAGCATCACCCGGCTCAACCGGTTCTTATTTTCTTTTGATATGATTTTGGATAGTGCTATGCGGACATGGTTTCAAAACTTAAATAGCCGCCAATTTATATAGTAAAGCGAGGTCACAAGTGTGCTGTTTTATCTTGGTTAGGTTTGGTAACGGGTCTCATGTCTTATATACTACTTTATGCTCAATTTGATGTTTTATAGTTGGTTACTTGCTTATTATTTGTTTACATATCGTTTAATTGGGATATATTTAATTAAAGTTCAAGGCGTTATGATAAGCTATTACGAGCAACGCTTTCTATATATAAGTAAGGACGCATGTTGGATTCCTCGCACATTATGACATTAATTGAAACGTACGTCCTGTAACAGTATACTAATACGAACGTAATAGAATTTTCGTGTCGTACAGCCCTTTAATTTACAACAACTTCGCACGTCTAAAAAGACATTCGTCTTTGTAGCATTTCATTCAGATCTTCTAAATGTATACAGTACACAGCTGACCATTTCAAAGACAACTTTTATTTTTTAGTATATTTTTTAGGTGTCCCTATTACTATTTTTATAATTTGTTGTTATCCTACACAGTATTTGCAGCATTATTGAAAGAGTCACATATGGAATATTGCAAATAGAAATTTAGAGTAAAATCAACAAACTACTTAATAATATAATATCTAATTTAATGCAAACAGCTATGATGAAAAGGATATTTTCTTTCCATTGTTTCATGCTAGTAGAGAAACATTTAATCTTGTAATTACAGAGCGAAATTTGAACAAGAAAAGGAACGAGAGCAAATGAGATATGAACAGGAAATGCAGAAAATGAAATTAGAAGCGGAAAGGAAGTAAGAATTAACTTATATAGTTTCTGCAAATAAAATTAAATTTTAAAAAATATTTCATGAATTGGAATGAGCTTCGCCTTGGATGAAATGCCAAAATATGTTTATATTTCAGAGGCCAACATTAGCAAAAGAAGCAACAACAACAACAACAACAACAATAGAAACAACATTCAAAATATTGCTTTGTTCTTTAGCACAGGGATGAAATTAACAGATCAAATCAAACATAGGCATTGTTGATATTGTTTTTTATTTAATGTATTTGTCTGACAATGAAAATGTTGTTTTATATTCGACAACTACTTTAGCAACTTTAATTTCTGTGTCACTTACACATCTCTTATTTGAATGGAGGGTTAAAACTGAAATATGGGAATTCAAATGACAAAAAAAAAAGAATTGTAAATATTTAACACATCATTTATTTTGTATCACCTCAGAAATATGAAGCATCATATTTATCGAATTAACTAAACTTGTTATCATAGTTTAACTTTAACTTAATTCACTTTTTGTACATTCGTCATTCTGAGAAAGGCATAAACGCAGAAAGAAAGAAATCTTTGTTGATAATACATGGTGTATAAATGCATGATTTTGTGGAGAGTATGCATAATTTTTGGATCTTCTATAAACTCAAAGTTATCTCTTGTTATGGTGTGCATGTATGTGGATTCGGAGTCTTATTGAGATTATGCATCTTATTTCAATTTTTCAAACATTTGTTTAAAAATATAGTTAGAATTGCTAAATTAAATACAGTAAATACCTTCTATTTAGACAAACAAACGTGGTCTTAATTGCGAGATTGCTCCTTTTTATAAGCAAGGCATAATTATAAATATGTGAATGTTTTTGACTTTATTCTATTTTGGTCATGCTCAAACAATATCTATAATACCAATAAAATAACTACACTGAAAAGATGTTATAATACATATTCCGATAAGAGCAGAACAAATTTCTTGACAAATTTGATATTAAAGGTTAAATTCTCATAGGAATTGTATTAGTTCTAAACATAATTTAGCTATCAAATGAGAATTCAATTCTTCAAAAAATAAATTACACGATGATATATGTAGGTAAATTGACAAAATCTTGCGGGCCGTGGTACTCCGTAGGCGCTCCCTGCCCCTTCTTATCGTCCATTTTGTTATCATGTGGTAATAAAATTATTTATTCTGATAACCTTCGAAAAGGTGGTTTACGTGTAAAAATAATTAAATCTTTTTAATTGTATAAGTCGGCGGCCAGGAACGGCGACAATAGATATTGCAAAGGTATCGTAAAATCACTAATTGTTAGCAAGTATTCATGTCGCGCTTTGTGTGGTTATTGAAAAACTTATTTTTTTCTAAATAATTTGTATTTCGTTTACGGCTTTTAAGCATTAATGAATTACTAAGTGAGACATTCATTAGAATAATATATAGAAATGATATTTTAATACCATGAAGGTAGAAGATCGATTGAAATGTAGGTTCATCCTGAGTAGTACGTTAAATTGACTTGACTTCTAAATCTAAGTAACACGATAATATCTGCCTATTGTATTTCACATTTTTTGGCGACTGCGCCGAAGCGCGGCGCCTTTATGGAATGAAATGAGATTTTGTGAAAGGACGACAGCAACTTCTCGAGCCTTTTAGTCGCTCATGATAAAAGGCCGATCATTCCGATCGGTATGAAGGTGGCTTGATTATTATCAAGTCGCGATATGTACAATGAATAGCGAACTAGGGGCCTCCGTGGCCGAGTGGTTAAAGTCGCTGACTTGAGATCACAGGTCCCTCACCACTGTAGGTTCGATCCTCACTCGGGTCGAAATCTTTCATGTGAGGAAGCCATCCAGCTGGACTGCTTACGGAAGGTCGGTGGTTCTACCCAGGTGCCCGCTCGTACCTGAAATAATGTCCGGAGGGGCACCTGTGAAAAATCTCGGCGGGACGCTCTAGGATGACCCGACTTGAGTGTACGGTCGCCCATATGGACTTTCCGGCAGGCGACCTTAAATAAACGCATGAAAAAAAAAAAAAAAAAAAAAACCTGGGGTCTTCCTCTACCAGTAAAGCTGGAAAAAAACGACGAAAAATCTCGGCGGGACGCTCTAGGATGACCCGACTTGAGTGTACGGTCGCCCATATGGGCTTTCCGGCGGCGACCTTAAATAAACGCATTAAAAAAAGGAATAGCGATCTGGAGGAATTTCGCAATGCAAACATTTTCAAATGAAATGACTTTTTCCGTCTCTTCGGGGTTTTTTATTTATCATTTTTAGTACACAGTGGATTATTATGGTATGTTAAAAATACAATAACAATTTACCATATCGATACATTTTTTTTAATCAAGCCCCTCATGCCGATCGGAATGATCGGTTTTTATTATGACCGACTATAAGGCTCGAGAAAGTGCTGTCGCCCTTTCACAAAATCTGATTTCATTCAATAAGGGCGCTGCGTTTCGGCGCGGACGCGAATGAGTTGATTGACCTAAACATTCCGAAAATCTATTTATAGAGGATGTACTCCTATCGGTAATTTCCGGGTCTCGCCCGGTCTATTTTTGACCGGGATTTACTATATCGGTCTCTCTCCCCGGTTTTGGAGTAGATGTTTGATGAACAAATATTTACAGATAAAAAAAATTTTTTCCCAAAATGAATGTTTGTCACTTAGTTTACAATAAATTAATAAACATAGATCAACTCTCAAATTTATTGATTATTATTATACATAAACATACAATTAAAAAAAAACAAAAACAATTAGCATGTTTATTTATCTATATGAGATGAAACAATAAATATGTACAATAATTGAGAAAAAGTTTACATTTTATGGTATTAATATGACACTATATCAACTTTGAAAACATTTTTATTTAATTTTGTTACTCGTGTTTAGTAAAAGATGCCGAGGAATTATGCAAAGTCTACAAATAAGATTTTTAATGAATTATTCCATCGATTGATAATTTAAAAAATGATAAAGAAAAATTGCCAATGTACATGTACATGGTTTAAAAAAAATTAATTTTATATCTTGAAGGATTAACCATAATTTACTGACTTTTTCCAGTTAAGTTTTGACTTATAATCGTCGGTCAATATGACAATTGAATTCTTAAAATTTATTTTACAATTTTAATAAAAAAGAGTATTAAACATAAAAAAACTCAGTATTAAAATAGCACATATAACACAAAAAAGAGAGGAAAACAATATTCATAAAATCTGTATTTTTATTTTAAAATAGATATTAAAATTATTGTATAATAAACAATTATGCTCAACATGATCAACATGATAAAATAATCAGTGTCTTATTTTTTTTACTAAGTGTGAACTAGAATACTGCTTAAGAAGAGGTCTTCGCTAAAAGCGATAACATAATAAGGGGACAATTCCACAAGTGTCGTGTTGATCATGCCGTTACAACATGTGGATTATAAATGATTGTATACATGTATATCTGTTGTTATTAATAATCACAATCATAAAGAAATAACAAGTAATATTCTAATCTCTAGCATGCCAATCAAAGTTCATAATGAACAATGTCTTTCGTCTGTTCATTTTATATCCAATGGCGGATTTCATTTTCGTGATATAAATCTGATTGTGGACCCAAGGTTTTACGATTCGGACATTTCCCATGCGTAAAAGTCGTAATAAAGTGCTTGTCCGGCTGAATATTGCAGCCGATGAATACTCTGATCTTGTAATGAAAAATGAAAAACGGTTTCTGGCCTTCACCAGTGCGATGTATTCCATGGATGTCAAGGGACGCCCGCCGTAGATCAAGAAACATGAACGCGGACGCTTCTAGTTCGCAGATGAAAAACGACACTTCTAGGGCGTTTCGGTCGTCACAGTTTTAATGTGCGGGAAAACAGTAAACATCAAATCGTTATCGCATTCTAAGTGATATTGAACTAACTGTTATCCAATAAATGTCATTTCAGTATGGCTACTATTTAATAATGTGTAACAAATTATAAAATGGGTATTAACATAATGACTTGGAATGCAACGGGGTTAATGTCAAGTGCCTCATATCTCAGCGGTATTCTTAAACATGACATATTGACTTTTTTGTGGAGTTTCAAAGCACTGGCTTAATGTCCCACGATTTAACATTTTATTGATAGTAATAAGCATGGGATTATATAATTATCAATACAGGTTTTGTAAAATAGTGGAGATTACGATCTGGTAAAGGAGGGTGACAATACGATTTGACAATAGTGTAACACCTCTATGTATTGATGATGATAGGATCGCTGGTATTCAAGTGCAGATCTCAAATAACCAATATAGGTTTTATTTTTCAGATATATTTTGCGGCCATCAGTAACCATTCAAAACTTTGCATTTTCAACTTACAATTAATAAATTGAAACCGATTTGTATAACATGTATTCACAATCACGGCTTTGTGTTGACTGTATTCATTGCCGATTATAATGCACAGTGAATGCAATGCCCGACCAATTTTTCGTCGTATGTTGTTGTTGCGATTTATGTTTTGATTGTAATCTATTGTGCTGTGAATACGCTGCCGATTTTTGTTTAGTGTGCCCAGTAACTCATATGTCTCATAACGATAATATTTATCATACATTGATAGTTTTATGTATGTCTAACAGTAGGAGTCTTAGATTTAGTATCATTTTGTTGAAATATTAGATGATGATTTTTTAAATGTTTTTTAGACACGGGCCGATTAAAAGCTTCTTTTTTATGTGAAATTGAATTTTTATTTTGATTTTAAAAAAACATTTTCAAATTTATATAATATAAATTGGGAAAAAGCTTCAGATGAGAGAAATAGAACTTTTCGGCCCTTTTTTTCATCCGATAAAGATCTTTTAAAATTTATTAAAAATAAATGTGGAGGAGTTGATATGGGCGTATACTCCCTTTCACAAAAGAAAGTTTTGGAAAAGGGTGCATCACAACTTTACCGAAAAAAATTTTTTAAGAAACATTTGAAACCTTTTTGGAATGTCGAATCGAAAACTTCCTTTAAAAAAATTTGAAAGTTTTGGGGGATAAAGGGGTTGCCCCGTGAAGAAAAAACCACGTGGTGAAAAATCAAATAAGTTAATGTTGAAAATAAATGGGCCAAACGAAATATTTAGACAATGATGAAAAATTGTAGCAGCTGGGGCATCAAAAATAATGGATCAGAATTGGCAAAAACCCCGGGAAGGGTGGGATTCAAACCCAAAATTTGGGGAAGCATTTTAAATTTTCCAAAAAAATTTCCCAGAAAACAATGAAAAGGTGGGCTCCGGATTTAAAATTTGTAAATGAGGTTATAGGGGAACCCGGGTAAAAAACTCAAGAGCATTTTGGGACGTTTTTTTAAAAAACCCTTTATCATCCCACCGAATAAACCGGATTTTGAGGACAGATTCAAACAGACGGTATGTATTTGGGGGATAAAACCTCTTAGTAATTTGCCCCTAAAAAAAATTTTTACGTTTTTTTTACCCAAAGAAGTGTCCCTGCTATCATTTTCCCTCCCAAAAAGGAAAAGCATGGGGGCGAAGATTGGGGTTTTTTAAATGAACTTTTTGTTTTTATGCTAAAGACATTGTTTTTTGATTTTTGGGCCCAAAACCTTTTAAATTTTAATGCCCCGCTTAGGAATATATTCCCGATAAGCTTAAGCGTGGCTTTATAAAACGTTACAAAAGGGGGAGGTAAAAAAGGGCAAAAAATAACCCGGATAATTATCGGGCTATCAAATCTTTCGTCGGTTTTATACTTAAAGTTTATGAACCCCTTCCCTTTTTATCCCCCGAATTTTAAGGACCCTATTTTTCGTACGTTAAATATGCAACAGGGCGGCTTTCCCGGAACAACTGGGTTGTTCCCGAAAGACCCTCGTTCGTGCCTTTACGAAGGGGTGTAAATTTTTTTCCCGGGAACACTTTTTTGGGAAAATATACGTATGTTTCTTGGATGGGGAAAAGCGTTTTGAAATGGGATGGCACCAAGGATTATTTTTTTAAAACTTATAGAATGTAACATTTTTACAAAAAATCGCTTATCTCAAACCGGGAAATGTATAGAAAACGCTACTAGTTGTTTTTAGACCCTAAAAAGGGTTAATATTTCACCCGCTTCCCTGTTTTTTTAAAAGGGAAACCCGTATTTGGGGGGAAAAAAAACTCCCCCTCTGCTACCTCGTCTATATAACGGATTAATAAAACAATTGGAAGGGAAATGATTATGGCTTTTTTATGTATAATATTAAAACCCTTTGGGCCCCCAACCGTTGCAGATGGGTATGTTTTTAGTATCGTTTTCCAAGGGGGGTAGGAAAAAATGTTAGAAAAAATGTTATGAGTAAATTCGCAGTGGGGATACAGAAACCCCAAAGCGGGGGAAAATGTGGGATCATAGTCTTCAAAAAAGGTTTAGGGGGGTGAGGATAGAAAAATTTTATAAATTGGGGGTGAGCGTAATTTTTGAGGTGAAATTTACACTCACTTGGGCAATTTGAAAAGTGAAAAGTATAAAGGGCGAAAAAAGAAATTGTTTTTTGAGCTGCAACAAACTACGTGGGAAATTGGGTTTGTATGTTAATAGTGGCATTCCCCCCAGCTCTATAATCCCCAAAAACATCCAGAAACCTACCGTCAGTCGTACCAAAAAGGGCCCCCCCCAAAGGGGTTTTGAGTTAAAGGAAAAGTTTACTCAGCTCAGACATTCGGACACCTTGATTTGTCTGCAACCGCTTTTTTTGTTAAGTTTTTTGCAAACATTTAAAAAGCCATACATCCAAATTTGCATTACGTTCAAAAAATATTTTAAAAGTAAATTTAAGAAAATTAAAAAAACTACAAAAAAGCTAAATTTCCCTTTAAAACCAATTTTGTCGTCTGCCTTGGGCCCTATTTGGCAAAACAAGTGTTTTATTACGGGGGACTGATAAAGTTTTGAACTTTGACAAAACAGAGTCGTGGAAATTTAAAAATCGGTGTATACAGACCCATTGCAGAAAAATTTAAAATTTTTAAAATGTCCTTTTACTCATATTAAGAAAGTGGGGGGTAAATTTCCCCTTTGAAATTGCAAAGGAAAATTACTTTTTCGGCTTTAGCATTACAAATACTGCCAAAAACCTTTAATTAAATTTAAGGGGTTGGTTTTTGGGAAAACCCGTTTTATTGAAAGGGAAATGCGGAAATAAGGAAGGAATTTATAGACCCCTTTTTTGGGTTTTAACCATGAGGAAAACAAATTTTTCCTGGCAATGTTTCCGGCCCTTTAAGGGGCCCTCTTGGGAAAAAATGACAAAATTTAAAACCCCCTTTGGGGGGCAATTAAAAAAAGGGAAGTTTGGGAAGGTTTTCCTTTTTTCGTAATCTCTTAAAAATCCGCACAAACAGAAAAGATTGGAACCTGGAGGGGACTGTGAAATTTATAGAGTTCCAGGTCTCTATAAAAGAACAAAAAGCCGGGAAATTTACTCGGTGTAAAAAATACCTAAAACAGGACTTGTAAAAAATTTACAAAATTTGGGAAACCAAAATCTAAAAAATATAACTATATTTATATAAAACAATAAAATCAAAGTAAATTTTCATCTCATCAGTCTATAACGTTTTCGTTTTCGTCCGCATGGATTTTGTCAAATATGACAGAAAATGAAAAACCCTAATGTTATAAGGATAAAAATCTTAAAAAAGTAAAACTAATTTATATTTGTCTGTTTCAGTATCCCAGTAAAATTTTTTTGGGGCCCCTTTTCATTTGATACTTACCTCCTGGGGGAATATATGAAAACCTTGATAACTGTTTTTTTTCCCCTTTGATACTTACCTCTTGAGCAATATTTCGATCCCTTTATAAGTAAATAAATTTTCATTTAAGACAAATTTAAAACCTCATGAAAACAAATTGGGAAGGGTTTAAAATTTTATTTTGTTATTTTGGGTTTTTTTTTTTAAAGATGCTAAATTGGGTTACCAAATTTTGGGTTTAAAATGTGTTATTCCCTTTCTTATGTATAATATACTATATATATTTATGTATAAAAGTTTTATGTTTCACCCCTGTTAAAATATGTTATGCTCTTCAATTTTTGCAGGAAAAAAAAAGTATTTATTTATTAATCTCTAGCATGCCAATCAAAAGTCATAATGAAC
>NW_026858012.1:0-39321 GCF_026571515.1 Ruditapes philippinarum
ACTTTTAAAACAAAATTTTGACAGCGGTTATATACAAGAATGATTTTATTTTTACTTGATTCATCGCTTTAACAAGGGAAATATATGATAAAAAGAATGGTGTATTAAAATATAATTGAAGAGTGATTTATATACTGGATTCAGGTATCATATTAATTTTATAGTGGTAATGTATGATAATCAACTTATATACAGGATTTTTTGCTTAGTGCAATAACTGGTTAACTCCTATTAAATTTAGAAAGACTTAACTCATTACTGCACTAAGAGGATAAGTATTACTATGTAAAAGAATGATTTATTTACCTGATTCTAACACCAGACGATGACATATCTTCACCTAAAGCCTTCTGTATGGCACTATACTTGGCCTGTAACCTGGCTATACGATTGTTACTCAATGTATATGACCTAAATTTCTGTAAAACAAGAAAAGAATACTTTAGTATACACCAGTATTGTTAATTTGAAAGCCTAATTACATGTATTCATTTCTTCAATTTGATTTTTAATTTAAGCCAAGATAAGTACACAATATTTTGTTGATAATTATGTCTCCTCTATAGGTCTCTCAATCTACCGTAAAAGATTTAGGGGGTACAAAAAATCTTTTTAGTTGTATAGCTTTCTCATATGAAAGCACCAGCTGTGAAGACAGGCATAAAATTTTATGCAACTTTTTTTTTAGAACATAAACCCACATAGTAAAAGTCTGGTCAAATTGTGACTTCTGTTTAAGATATACCGGTAGTCAAAGCTGTGCTAGGATCCTAGACTTTAACAAGAAATGTGTCCAAATGACCCTGTTTTGTTAGTCTATGTACAGACAGCTGGACAGATGGAAAAGGGCTAATCTATATCCCCTTCCTCCCCCTCAAATGGGAGCTTAAAATGTTGCAGCCTACACAGATTACCCACACATTATTGTTAAGAAAATACGTCAAAGAATCCATTCACTAGTCATATAAATCTCATGACAGAAATTTAAGAAAATTTTATCATGACAATGATTATAATGGAACTTTATGGAAAATTTATATCATAATCATAATCTTACATGTAGATAATATCCTTCTGTCTCGAGCCTCTGTGCTCGTTTCTTGTCGCTCTCATGCGGAGACCTAGGTGGCGTGTTTTCGTCTGTAAACAAACTGGTTACATCTATATCTTTCCTATTAATCAATTCTGTAAGGGACTTCTCTGTAGCCTCAAGGGATTTCCATGTCTGAATAAAAACAAAATACAAATGAAGCTCAGATCATTAAGCTGTACCTACATGACCTTACTGGTAATAAAGTTACATTGTTATATAAAGATGAAAGTCAGTTTACTGGAAAAATCATACAGTCATGAATAAAACCAGTATTATTAAATAAATATAAAGTTATTCTTCAAAAGTGTTACACAACTTTATCTCAGAATAATTAATAGAAATAATAGAATCGTTTTGAGCATGAACAAACTCGGGTGCTGTGCCCCTCAGGTGTGGCCTTAACCTTGGTAACCTTGACCTTGACCCTGCGACTTCTAAATGAGTCTGCTGACAGTAACGAGCCAAGCCAACCTGCACATTCTGTGAAGTCTGTTAAGGCTACCGATATATACTGTTTGTAGCTTATTTTGTAAAAATCTTAACTTAAAATTTTTAACAATATCCAAAGCAGGGCAAACCCATTTTCAGGACACATGTTATTATGTTACCTCATCATTATCCAGTTTGAGCTGTTCTAGAACTTTCTGTGAGGATTTATAACTCTGTAATAACTGATCCTGTACGGGTTTCTGAGCACTGATTTGTCGGACCTGTAAAACAGTAACATTACATTTATCAACCTTTTTTAAAAATGAACTACATGTTTACATGCTTTAATGGTGGATGTGAAAACTGATTTCCTCTGAGCATTTTTTCAGGTTCAGGCTTGCACTTGATAAGAGTTATCCACCTTTAACAAGCTTGCTCGATAGCTTACTGGTGCCTACAGTATTGTTTGTAGGAAAATAATAAAAACAGCCCATTGCAAAATCAATTTACTCTTAGGTGAAAAGTAAAAAGCTATGTAAGTTTTTTTTTAAATAGAGTTCAAATGTTCAACACTGTCTAACATAAACTGCTGATTTTTCAAAAACGAACAACTGCTAGATTATAATAGTTTGCATACCTTTAAGCCTATAAAAGGCTCTAATTTTACACAATGTACTGCTAAAACTCGATTTTTATATGTTTGTTTTTGTTTCATTTCAAGTCACACCTACACTACAGAGGTCATATAGAAACTTTCCAGCTTCTCTGGTGGAGGAAGACATCAAATGCCCTTTCAAAAATTATTTCTGGCACAAACATGCGCCCGAGTAACCACAAACCTTTAATGACCTACTTGATAACTTCTTCACATGAAAGAATCTAAAGTCCGTGACAGGATTCAATAAATATATTATGTATATTTTTTGTTGAGTTATGACCTAGAGGTCATATGCTGACTTTTCAGCTTTACTGGTGGAATAAGACCTCAATTGCCCTTCTGTGCATTACTTCAGGTACAAATGGGCACCTGAGTAGAACCACCAACATTCCATAAGCTAGTTGGAAGAATTCAAAGTCCCTATTGGGATTTGAAACCACAGTGGTGAGGGACAAGTTGTTTGAAGTCAAAGTCTATAACCACTAGGCCACAGACGCCCCTATAAATATTACATTATCTGTTAATATGATTATCATAGAAGAACGTACCTCGTCACCCCGACACGACTGGAATTCAAATTTTTTCGGCAACATGAATGCTTGGTTATTGAGCTCAAGGAATCTTTGTTTGTCTGTTAACGGGTCCATTTGAGATATGACATCATTTAATGAATCTATAGCTGCCGTGTGCGAGTTACGCATGTTACAGTGAGCAGTCTGATATATCATCACCGTTCCACGTATAGAATTATGATAACCAAAATCCATACACTGAAAATATATACGTAAATATATTTATAAATCATATTAGAATTGTCTTCATCAAAAGTAAATTTATCAGACTTATTAAAACATACTAATAAGCATTTCATATTTCATCATGAAATTCTTTGGTAATTTGGCTTCTGCTGACACTCAATTTTCTCCTAATTTACCTAAAAACATAAGTCAATAGTTCCTAAATTGGGCAGACCAATACTTGTTGTAAAAGTATGGATAAAAGCCCTTGTTGATTTAATGACTGCTTTGTATCTGGGGCCCCGTAGCTTATTCTAAATACATTGTACATTTGTATCTACTCCCAGAACCATATGGTTGAATTTTCAAATATCATTTGTTTTTGTTTTCTATGAGCTGGTCTCTATAATGTAGGCTGTTAATTGTTACAAATGTAAACAGTAGACGAAAAATACTTCTCCAATCATTTAACACATGCTATTCTCCTTCAAATCCTGAAAACACTTCAGTCATTGAGTCGAAAGATTTACAGGCAGTCAGACTGAGGCATATTGAATGTTCATGATAATTTTTATAATAAACAGCCGGAAAGAAATTTTTCACCAACCCTCTTCTAAACCATCCCTCTTTTGTAAAAAAATACACATATTTACATAAAGTATGTTAACAATCACACCTGCTGCAGAGGAACATTCACACAATACAGTTATGCATATGACAGGTGTTAATAAGTAATTAAAAGATTCCCCTGCATCAATATACCTCTCTTGTAAAGGCAAACTGGTTTATTCTAAATACAGTGAAACCTCCACACAGTGGCCCTCTGTAGAACAACTAACTCTGTACAACAAAAGTTCATTTTTTTCCAACAGTACAAGTTCACAAATAAATCTAACCTCTCTAGAGCAAACACAACTCAGCAACAACCAAGATCTTGGCCTCTCAAAGGGTGTTGCTTTACAGGGGTTTTACTATATTACTGTATCTCCAAGTAAGAAACATGTTGAATAAATTCATGCTCAAGAAAATCACAAGTTCACAAAACAGCAATATGTTCAGCATCAACTTATATCTGCAGATAATCTTTTCTTATTTTAGTTTTTTGATAAAAACGAAAATAAAACAAGGAGTAAAACTGCAAACTTTCCTTGAAATGCCTAACAATTTTCGAGATAAAATAAACAATTTTCAAATTCCTGCAAATATTTTCTAGAGATTTTATATTTTGGCATTGCTGATATTTTGTATTTTGTAACATAAGTTCAACATTTTATTAAACAGTCTAATTTTGACATCTGGAACAGCTGATTATTCATTAAGGGGATACTGACTATGAGAAGACTGATCTTAATCAGCAAAATATTCAAATGTCTGCTGCAGAGTGACCAAACCAATGAGTCAATGAGGTGATTTTGTTAATGCACTAAAACTATTGGGAAATATTCCAACTCTGTGAGTGCACAAAGTGCAGTTAACTAATTAACAGTCCACACAGGGAAGGGCTTTACAAATAGTTGAAAATCTAAGTCAAATGTCCCCCCCCCCCTTCCAGTATTCCCTGGGGCGGGTTTACAATTAGCGGGTACTTTAAACTGTACTGTTGTTATTCAAATTGGAAATTAAAATGATAATCATCAGAATCAAGTTCTTTTAATTACATGACCATCATTTTGGAGGTGTAGTCTTTGTTTCAGGACAGGTTTGACTATAACACAACTAATACATAAAGTCTATGTTAAACACATTAAAATACTTACATCCATTAAATCAGAGACATCGTCTGAGAAGTATTTATTTATAGCTGCATTGGCGACCTCTATATTCAACAAATATTCATTCCTAGCATGTAATGCTTTTAATTTGTTCACGGAGTATTTATCTTGTTTCTGTAAAAAATAAAAATAGACAAGTACAGAAAACATGTTAAAGAATGAACTGTAAGAATTTTTCTATAAATACATGTACATGTACAATACAGGTATTGCATAAATGAAACTACCCAAGACTAGAACAAAAGGATATAGCCTTCAAACATGTACATTTTCTTGAATTGCAATATTATATTCCTGACATTATTAAGAACCCCTTCTGGCCTTCCCCACTACCCCCTGCTTACCCCGCCTACCCCTCTCGGTTTAAGAGTAGTATCTTCAATTATCAAACATCTCGGAGCAAGTTCCAGTATAATTTAGTACTTAGTTCCCAGTTTTTGCAGACATACAGGGCTGTATACAGTGTCTATTCTAGGATTTCAAAATTAGGGGTGATTTTCCCCCCTCTATTTCAAAAAAGGGGGCGATTTTCAAAATCAAGGGGTGCCCATGTAAACTGCCAATGTTAAATCGTCTGCATTAAGTTTAAACTGAGGTGTTCAATCGATAAAATAATTAAAACTAAGGCAGCAGAAAATAGATAAATAAAGAATCCCTAAAGAAAGCCCAACACGGCAAAATTGAAAATGTTGCAGGCTCGGTTTGATTGAGCCTGTTCATGGACGGTATTGGAAAATGCAAATTACCGTCCACGCCCCATAGCACCGGCTTAAGCAGAATTCAACATTTAAACATGAAATGGTAGAATTTTGAATCTAGAAACATCCGCAGATGTGTTCATACGGCGGTTATCATGGAACCTTTAATGTGACACTTCCCTGCCATTCCATGAAAAGCGGCGTATGGTCCCCAAGTAATAAAAAGCGTGTGCCCTAAACGAGAAAACAATGGGCGGAACTAAATAAAATAGAATTTTGAAAGGGGATCAGAGGTTATGAAGCCTGCGTATCACAGATAAGAAGTCAAAAGACAAATTTAAAAAGCAGGCAACATATCCTAAAGGTGATTCAACATTATTCAAGTAGGAATATTGGAACCACCCAACTAGAAAATGCCGAAAAGTTGAAACTAAAAGTACCACAAGCACAACAATAATGTCGTGCTGAACGATCTTCAAGGATCGAAAATATAACATCATTGATTAAAAGTACGGGGAGACTTTTTACAGCCGCCACACGGCACAAATAACACGGATGTGATCATAAAATAGATAAATAAAGAATCCCTAAAGAAAGCCCAACACGGCAAAATTGAAAATGTTGCAGGCTCGGTTTGATTGAGCCTATTCATGGACGGTATTGGAAAATGCAAATTACCGTCCACGCCCCCTAGCACCGGCTTAAGCAGAATTCAACATTTAAACATGAAATGGTAGAATTTTGAATCTAGAAACATCCGCAGATGTGTTCATACGGCGGTTATCATGGAACATTCAATGTGACACTTCCGTGCCATTCCATGAAAAGCGGCGTATGGTCCCCAAGTAATAAAAAGCGTGTGCCCTAAACGAGAAAACAATGGGCGGAACTAAATAAAATAGAATTTTGAAAGGGGTTCAGAGGTTATGAAGCCTGCGTATCACAGATAAGAAGTCAAAAGACAAATTTAAAAAGCAGGCAACATATCCTAAGGGTGATTCAACATTATTCAAGTAGGAATATTGGAACCACCCAACTAGAAAATGCCGAAAAGTTGAAACTAAAAGTACCACAAGCACAACAATAATGTCGTGCTGAACGATCTTCAAGGATCGAAAATATAACATCATTGATTAAATGTACGGGGAGACTTTTTACAGCCGCCACACGGCACAAATAACAGAAGTTGTGCCCCCTTAATTTTTTTACGAAAACAAATCATTATAGAACTGTCGCGATTGAGGGATTGACAATACAAAAAAAAGACCTATCTTTCACGTTTAGAGCGTAGCCAAGCTAGGAATTGTCTCATTTTTATGCCCCCACAATGTGGGAGCATATAGCGTTGCACTTGTCCGTCAGTCCATCTGTCAATCAGTCCATCCGCACTCACAGGAGAGTAATCATGTGGCTAGAGGGACAATAGGTAACTGTTCTTTCTCTTTGATGTCATTTATTCCGTAATGCTTTTATGTGGCTATTTTCTTTTGCGTGGCTAAAAAGAACAATAGAGAGAACAATAGAGTAGCCACATAATTACTCTCCTGTTAGAACGTCCGTCCGTCCGTCCGTCCCGAAATCTTGTGAACGCAACTCCTCTTAAACCGGTTGGCAGATTTTGCTTAAACTTACAGGGATGAACAACCTTAATGTGTAAATGGTAGTAAAGGAAGGAATTTTCGCTGCGACCAAATTTAACAGAATTATGGCCCTTTGTTGATTTTTTCACTAGATACTATGTAGAAATTTTGTGAACGCAACTCCTCTTTAACTGGATGGCAGATTTTGCTTAAACTTACAGGGATGAACAACTTTCAGGTGTAGATGATAGTAAAGGAAGGAATTTTTGCTGCGACCAAATTTTACAGAATTATGGCCCTTTGTTGATTTTTTCACTATATACTATGTAGAAATTTTGTGAATGCAACTCCTCTTAAACCGGATGGCAGATTTTGCTTAAACTTCCAGGGATGAACAACCTTAATGTGTAGATGGCAGTAAAGAAAGGAATTTTTGCTGCAACCAAATTTAACAGAATTATGGCCCTTTTTTTATTTTTTCATTATATACTATGTAGAAATTTTGTGAACGCAACTCCTCTTAAACCGGATGGCAGATTTTGCTTAAACTTCCAGGGATTAACAACCTTAATGTGTAGATGGTAGTAAAGGAAGGAATTTTTGCTGCGACCAAATTTAACAGAATTATGGCCCTTTGTTGATTTTTAGTTTTCAACTTGTGTCACATGTAGTCCAAAAAATATTTGACCTAGAGTCATAAGATTGACAGAACAGTGGCGTGTGGGGGCATCCGTGTCCTATGGACACATTTCTAGTTCTTGATTATTTTCTACACTAAAATGGCGCCCAACTGTCAGACCAGTAGCAAACTAGTTCCGGCCAGTAAGGAACATTCTGTTAATTTCCGTCAACTCAAGTAACCCGTACAATACGGTACTAAATTATTATAATTAGCTTACAATTACTTCCCTTCAGTTTCCGGTGTAAATGTAAACAAAGCAACCAAATATAATGCAGAATGGAAGTTTAACGATTTTATAAACATTTTTTATAGATGCGCGATTTTCACGCACATGATTTTGAATTGTGCGCAATCTGTGAAATACTAGCGTGAATCGCGTAATCGCGCGTCCTAGAATAGACACTGGTATAGCCTAGCCACGTCCCTGTTGATCCCCTGGAATAGCAGGCATAGATCAGGTCATCACCAGTGGTGATCCAGCCAATACCAGTATCATTTAGTTATATCCTAAAGTTACAGAGTACTGCACCAGCTTCAGTTTGCTGTTTCTGAATATTATTTCTGATCACCCTCACTTGAACATGTATTTAGCATTTTCAAATAACAATGGCTGTTCCATGAATTGAGCTAGATCTAAAAGATCCTCGTCTAGAATTGTCCTGGATGTTTAAAGTAATTTTTATGATACTGTAAGAAAGACAAACAGCAGACAACAGTCTCGACTCTTCAAAAATAAAAACATAAACAAACAAGCAATTATCATAGTATTGCAAGCAATCCATAAGTCCCCTACCGGTAAGAGCCCAAGCAACATTCTGAAGGGCCATTGGCCATTCACTTATGTTCCTATTTTAAGTAAATTTGTTAAAAAAGTTATTTAAAAGTAATCACAGGAAACAGTTTTTATGTACAGACAGACAGACTGAAGGACACTCTAAAGTTATTTTTTAAACATCCCTATTATCAAAATATAACATTTTTAAAATCCTATCATGATTGAAGAAGTTGGAGTAAAAATTACCAATTTCTCAAAAAAAAGTCTAAGTTCAAAAGGGGCATAATTCTGGAAATAGTCTTGCTAGAGTATTGAACACACACAAATGTTGAGTGATAATAAGAAACATTTATATGAAGTTTGAAGTAGATACATTCAAAAAAAGAAGTTATTAAAAAAAAACAAGGTTTTTTTTCCTGAAAATTTTAAGTTCAAGGGAGATAATTCTGATAAATTTTGTGCTAGAGTTGTAAACCTTGTCACATATGATGTGGTTGATGACAAGCAACTTATATTTAAAGTTTGAAGAAAATACCTTTAGAAATAAAGAACTTATAGTGAAAAAACTTAAAAACTAGAATAAGAAATCTTGAAATTCAGTCTATTTGTTACCATAGCAACCAGAATTTTCAACATAGGAAGATAAGAAAAGGATGTGCATAATTTCCATACTGCCATCTACCCATATGTCAAGTTTCATAAAAATATTTTCAGTACTTTTTGTGTTATCACTGGATCCAGGTTATGTGTAAAATTTGCCATATTTTCAGTCTATTTGTTGCCATAGCAACCAGAATTTTCAACATAGGAAGAAAAGAAAAAAATGTGCATAATCTCCATACTGCCATCTATCCATATATCAAGTTTCATTAAAATATTTTCAGTACTTTTTGCGTTATCGCGGGATCCAGTTTTGTGGACGGACGGACTGACGGACGGACAGACGGACGGACGGACGGACAGACAGACAGACGGACAGACGGACGGAGGGTAAACCTAAAGTCCCCTCCGGTAAACCGCTTAATTAATTTTGTTTTCCACTCCATAAAATCTCTTGGTTTAAACATATAAACAGAGTTACCTAGAATAAACCTCTTAGCTTTAACAGAGTTCATTCTCGGTACACATTATCCTGTTACAGACAAACAAAAATATACAAGTGCAGAAAAACATTCTTAAAATCAATTTTTACTTTAGATGCTATATGAAAACACAGAGAAAAGAACCAGCTGTGAAGATGAACTTCTGCTTCCCTTCATCTTCTTTTTGTTAACCTTTATGTATTGGACATGCAATGTTTTGAAACTGAATCTGTCTATTGCTTATTAAAACTATGGTCTTATGCAGCAAGCAATACAGTTTAAAGGAGGTTGGCTGTGGCCTCTATATGGATGACATTAGTCAAAAACAGATGACATTAATCATGTCAATATGATCACTTGTAGATGACATTAATCATGTCAATAAGATTGCTTGTAGATGACATTAATCATGTCAATATGATTGCTTGTAGATGACATTAATCATGTCAATATGATTGCTTGTAGACGACATTAATCATGTCAATATGATTGCTTGTAGATGACATTAATCATGTCAATATGATTGCTTGTAGACGACATTAATCATGTCAATATGATTGCTTGTAGATGACATTAATCATGTCAATATGATTGCTTGTAGATGGCATTAATCATGTCAATATGATTGCTTGTAGATGACATTTAGGACACCAATATAGTTTTCAGTGGATGTTATAAGATATGCCTATACAGACTTTAGTAGACATTAGGGAGTAATATTATGCTGAGTCATTGCTCTGACATTTCATGCAGCATCATAAAATCACATGAGAACTCATTTATTTTCTAAGGAATAACAAATGGTCAATTATATCACAATTCAAATGCACACAAATAGACATCTATAAAGATCAAAATATATTCTGTATCAAATAAAATACTAATATAGTATAGCTGCTATTTATCTTGACAAAATAAATTACTTTTTAAGGAAGTAGCATTAGGTAATTGTGAGTAAATATTTCTATTACTAATATTATTCTAGGGAATCAGTTATATAGGTTGATAACCGTATTTCTTAAACTGGAACATCATCTATTTATACACTGGACAGAGTTCATACAATCTACAAATGCCAAAATACATGTACCCCTCATATGGAAAATTTATACTGTTGCCCGAACTAACTTTAAATTTTCATCTTGATATTCCTAAAATTGATAACGGACAGCTCCAAAACTGGAATCACCGCAAGTCGGCAGGTACTAGATTAACTATTCTAACATTTGATGTAAATTGACATTTACCTCATCTTCTAATTTTTCAATCTTCTTGAACTTTCGGCTTCCCGACAAGGATTTTCCCGAGAGCTGTTGTTCCACCTTCGCCTTTTGTGACTGGACCTTCTTCAGAGCCTCTTCGGCTTGCTTACTCTCCATCTGATATTGATGATATGTCTTCATCGCCTGAAATATACATGTAGAAATGTCAGACAAATATTTTGCTTATAAAACCTGAGTTTGGATGAAGGTTCCATAATCAACACGGTTATGAACACATCTGCAGATTTTTCAAATTCTAAAATTCACCATGATAGTGTGTTAATGTTGAATAAGCCATTGTTGGGGAGGGTGGGGGAGGGAGTAGCTTACATTATGCAATAAGGCTTACATTAAATAATAATGTTGATGAACAGGTTCAATCAAACCGATCCTGCAATATTTTCAAGTTTTCGGGCGTTCCTTAGTGACTTTGTTTTTTTCTTTTTATTTTAATATGGAACAATTCTTTTGTTTTTATTATCTTTTGTTGCAGTAGATGACCACAACACCTTATTCTTTATCAAATAAATAAAGTCCAATATTCACTCAGCAGCAAGTACATGTACATGCATTTTGTTGTATATCCTACTTTTAAATAATCAAACCAAAATTATCATTATCAGAATAAACTTTGAAATAACTTTCATTTAGAAATACAGACTTAGGAATTTTCAAATTTAGATCAAGGACTAGGCTAAAATATTCTCAGAATTAACCTACAATAAATCATTGTGTGTGTTTTATATTGCAGCAACCTGATAAGAAAGGAACAAAAATCAAACAAAAATTGTTGCAATGCACTTTTTTGCTTTCTTCGCATACACAACTGGCATGAAAATTCTTAAAATCTTTCCAGAACATCTTTTTTCAATACTTGATGAATAAACATGACAAGATTTTTTTGTCACTCACAGATCCTTTTAGAATATTTCAAGAGAAGGTTGCTTATTTCCCAGAGAACATAAATATGATCATCAATAATTTGTTTCTCTATTAAAAAACACAAAAATCTTAGCATAAAATGAAAGTAACCAAAATTTTACTAAGAACATTTGTTTTCAATTTGATTTCACTATATTAAGGACCTCATACAATTTTTTGAATTTTGGAAAACTTTTGAATTGTACTTATTACTTTTTTTTTTTGTGGGGCTAACTTTTGGAAAAAGCCGCTTTTAAAAAGGGGACATTTAAAATTCAGGGCAAAAAAAATAATGGTGAACCCCAAAAAATATAAAAATTTTGATCTTATGTACTCAAAAATTCACGCTAAAAATGAACTTTCTTTGATGTTTCAGCATGATTTTCTGTTTAAATTTATATGTATTTTGGGTTTTAAAGTAAATAATCTACAGATGTAACAAAATTTTTTACAAAGTTTAATACAAGTCAGGTGACATTGAACAAACCCTTGAAGTTACAATAACAATATTAGTGGTTTGAACATTTCAGTCATTCATGACATTTCTTTAAGGTTTCCAGAGTTCATTTCTGATTGTGAAAATGCTATGTCTACCTGATCAACGCGGGTCAAGTTAGGAAACTATCATTTTATTTCTTTATTTGGAGGAAGTTTTGTTTTTGGACTGTCTAATATATTCATTTTAGGCATTTACAGAATATTGCAAAAAAACATTTTAAAATTGAATGGTTTGGGGGGGAGGTCCAACTTAACCCAAAAGCCATGAAGGCTATGTGGAAGAAAAACTGGACTCAAATAACCAACCCGACATCGAAAAGCAAATTAGCAATCATTCAATTTTGTCTTTTAAAAAACTGTTTACAAGCTGACTTCATAAGGAAATGATTTTGAACAAGACATTATTATATACACATAAACAACAAAACATTAGAATTACATAACAACACAAGAAATATGAAAGTTTTGCTGACAAAACCACATCATAAAAGGGACTTAATAATTTGATGTTTATTACAGCAGCAAATCATACAGGGGTGGATATAATCTACTGTTTGATCTTACATTTTAAAAAAACAAGGTTCCCCACAAAGCCTTCCCAGTTTCTATTGATGATATAACACGAGGACTTGAACACTGTATTACAAAGTTCTATAAGAAATCAAAATACTTTTTCAAGATTTTTTTTTCTTGCCATTCAACATTTACATTCACCATCTGTAGTTTATAAACTAAATGAAACATTTTTTCTTTCATTAAGAACATTCGGCATGTGAAACTTAGGTTTGCAGTATACTGAAGTATATTTTCTTTTGTATTTATTGATCATTTTGCATTTCATTAAAAATTTAGGGTGTACCTACATTTGATACATACAAAATTTAAAAATAATGTTGGACACATTTTTAACATTTAGGAGTTTAATTAGGAGATTTGGACAGATTTAACCTTCTGTAGTTCATAAATAAATTTTTGGACACAATCATTTACCTTTGGAGTTCATATGGAGATTTTGGGAACATTTACCTTTTAAGTATAGTTAATTAGGAGATTTTGAACACATTTACCTTTTGTAGTTCATAAGGAGATTTTGGACCACATTTCTTTTGTAGTTATAAAGGAGATTTGGACACATTTACCTTTTGTAGTTCATAAGGAGTTTTGGACCACATTTACCTTTTGTAGTTCATAAGGAATTTTGACACATTTACCTTTTGTAGTTCATAAGGAAAATTTTTGAACACATTTAAAACCTTTTGTAGTTCATAAGGAAAATTGACACATATTACCTTTTTGACTTCTAAAAGGGGATTTTTTACACTTTACCTTAATAGTAAAATTTGGAGATTTTTCAATTTACCTTTTGGAATTATTTTCAAATTTTGGCACATTTTTTCCTTTTTCTTTTAAATTTGGGAAATTTGCTTATATTAAACCTTTTGTGTTATATAGGTTTTTTTTAAACACCCTTTTTTTTTTGTAGTCATAAAAAAAACTTTTTGGATATATTTACCTTTTGTAGTTATACAGAAATTTTTAGCTATCTTTATGGGTTCTCCCCATTCTCTCAAAATGGAAAAAAAGAAAACAATCTTTAGACCAAAATGAGCCTTTTTCAGCCAAAAGAAGAAAATTTTTTTAAATAGAATATAATCATAACTGACTGGCCCCATATAATACCTTTTTTTTCCCCAAAATTGTTCTATTAAATTTTTCTTTCGCCTCCTAGCCCAGGCCTATTAAAATTTATCTGAAATCTAAAAATACCACATTGCATCATCTCATTTAATTGTATCATTATATTGTTTTACAATTTTTAATAGCAGAGTAATAAAATTCAGAAACATAAGGTAGTTATACAGATATTGACAAAAAAAGCCCTGTCTCTTGTGTAACCTAGATAAATATGTCATCATCAATATCCATATAAAACATACAGAAAAAAATATCCTACAAGGCACTGATCAATACCTGACAGACATTTCCAATGCGATTATATTCCCTGAAAGTCTGTCGAATTAATTTTGTTTTGGTTAACATTTTTATCTTGAAGGAAATTTTTTGCGGGAAAATTTATTGAGGAAAATATATTTATATATAATTCTCATTTTAATTATTTGTCAATTGGTTTCTATAATTTTTTGTGCAAAGTTGCTGAAAAAAGACAAAAAACCCGATTTTACCAAAAACTGAATTTTCCCTCTCCTCCAATATTTTTTTAAAAATTGTCACGCCCAGTGGTTAAGGTGTCTTTCCCTCTAACCCCGGGTATGGGTTAAAACCTACTCGGGTTTCCACCATGTTTTTCTATGACCCAGTACAGGTTGGGTTTTAGAAAGGATCAAGTGTTAAAATTTTTTTCGCCAGGGCTTGAATTTTTAAAAAGAGGGTAGATACCAAATGTAAGGTTAAAACTGATAAATTAAATTTTTAAATTCTTGAAATAAAATTTTACCAAAAAGGGCCATTGAGCTTAAATTTTTACCTTTTTAAATATTCGTTTAGATTTTCTTGTACTCTGATAAACGGGTTTTAAACATGGGGCCCAAAAATTTTTGCGAGTATTCCTGGTCTGACTCTGTTACGTGTTATTTCCAAAAATTGTACCAACAATTGAAAATGCTGAATTTGTCCAATGTTCTCGTCTGAAATAAACAAATTCCCGATTTATTGGTAAAGTTAACAACCCCCATAGCCCCAGATTTTCTTTTAAAAAGTTTGGTTAGAAAAGAGAAAAATTCTTTACCAAAAATTTAAAATTCTGCATTAAAAAATTAAAAGAATCAGCCTGTCCTCAAAACCCGATATGTGTTCCCAAATTTCCAAAGACAGGTATTGTTTTTTTTGTTGTTTTTTTCACAATGTTTATTTACCTAAAAAATGCTTTTTCTAGTCTCAAATATTTTGACGGCCCCTTGGACAGGATTTTACAAAACTGATATTAATTAGATGTTGGTCTTAATTAGGGCGATCATTGTCTATATAATAAAAAGCCCGGCGCACAATTTGTTGATGATAACTTTTTTGTCATTACAGCATTTAATAAGCGTCCTTTTTTACCCTAACATTTCTAAAATTGCGCTTATATAAAAATAGCATTAAAGCCGCTATTAAATGTTAGCGTTACACTATAGACGCGTCATTGAAAAATTACTCATTTAAACAAATTTACTGTTCTTATTTTGTATATGTGATAAAAAGAATATTATTATTCGTGTAGATTCAATACAAATTTAATTGAACTCCTTGAAAACAACAATATTATGTCGCCAGAGGCTCGCATAATGATGATTTTTTATTACAACTCCTTTCAATAAATTTATTTTAAAATCTACTCTCATTCAATATCCTCTATATATTTTTATTGAAACGGGTCGGGAAAATTTTGTTAATTAGGGGGATTTTTAGATTTGACCCTTATGGATCAATTTCAAAACCGTTAAAGATTTTCGATTTTTAAAAAAGAAATTTTTTTAAATTCTTTAAAATTTTGTCAGCCCAAATATATCTTTATTACAAAAATTTAACAATAAACAAAAATTTTTTTTAAAAACAAAACAATTGATTTGGAACCCCCCCATTCCAATTTTTCCCCCAAAAATTTTAAATTTTTTGAAACTGTTTCTCATTAACGTTTCCCGAATTTTTTTCCTATGTGATGTTTCTCCCCCCTAATTTTTTCCATCAAAATGTTTTGGTGTATTTCTTTATCCCTTGTGCGTTTATATTGTACAATAAACCAGCATTTGTATTTGGCTTAATTCTGTTACAAAATTGTATAAATTGAATAGATACAACATGATGTAATAACCCCTTAATCTCCAACAACTCTCTTTAATGGACTTCTGGGCTCACAGGGGCTAAATTACCCAGCACCAGTGCTGCCCAAAAAAACTGGACTCCAATTTCAAAATAAAAAGGAGTCTCTATGGCCCCCAAATGTTTTAATGAATTTTCCCAAAAAAGATTTATGGTTTTTTCCATTTAAGGTTTTACAAGATAAGGGGGTAATTTCTTAAATTTTAAAAAGTTCGTATCAAATTTTTGGGTATCTGAAAATTTTTTAGCCAACAGTAAGTCATGGTCAGATGCTTTAATGTATAGACCTCCATACAAAAGGTGGTACTGTTTTTTCAATTGGATCTTTTCAGTATCAAAAAGGATTTAAAGTGAATTTTTTTTTTTGAAATTTTCATGTTTTATATTATATTTTTCAAATTTGTTAAATCATCAGAAAAGAAAGGTAAAACGAAAAATTTAAAAGCATAAATTTTGTGATATCCTTATGCATTATAATTTTGTTCACTTCTAATTTAATAACCAAACCCCTAAATTTATGCACCTTTCCAATCACTTTTTCTACCACAGAGATTCCCCTTTTGAACAATATAATTCATCATTTTTAAAAGATCTATTTCAGTCAGATGTAATTCGGTTTTTCATCGCATCAACTGTTAACTCTTTACTGGCAGTTTTTTTTTAAAAATAAAAAAGACAAGTCTGGTGGCAGGTGACTGATTTAATTTGTTTGCCTAACGGGATTTTATGTTTTAAAGATAGAGCTTTAAAACCCAAATTTAAAAATTATAGCGAGGAAATAAAAAAATGCTTTTTTTGTCCTGTTTTTTCAATTAACCCCAACCGTCCAAAAATTTGATGGTTTTGGGTAATTTCATAATACGTAAATTTCTGGGTTTACAAGTAAATTTCGTATCAAACAAAATCTTTGTATAGACTGAAACAAAATGGATTTCCCCTGCAGCCCCATTGAATTTTAAGTAAATCAAAAATTGAGTTCAACAGTTACGACTGCACAGATTGAAGGCGGGGCCTGATCTTACGGGTGGCATATAGGTTTAAATCACTTTTTGGTTTACAGCAATTTTCCCCCTTAAAGTCAGAAAGGGGACATGCAAGCTGGATGGTTTAAAGACTGACTTCATTATTAATATTTAAGACCCAATTGTAAAAATTCAATTTGGGAAAATTTTTGAACATCATTTTTAAAAAAAAATTTACAGCTTTTTTTTACCCTAAATACTCTTTGGGGTTTAAATATTTAAAGGATTAAGCAAAGCCAAATGCTTTGGTATATACCACATGAACATTGAATAGAGTTGAAGCTGTTAATGTTGCTGAAGATTATTTTAAAAGGTTTAGAGATGTCAGCCCCGAAATTTTAACACAATGGCAGTGAAAAACAAAAATTAAAATTTTCTTTTTCAACAATTTTTAAACCCTCTTGTTTTATCAATTTTTCTTTTTCCAAAGGGGTCATTTTACATTTAATTTTTTTGCCAAAATAATGATTTTTTGTTTGGTGAGTAAATGCATTTTTAACTTCCTTTTGTTTTTCAAGAAATAAATAAAATTTGAATTGTTATTTTGCGGGGGGAAAAGGGGTGCTATTCATTAAATTTAAATGTTTTAGAGACTCCAAAAAATTATAGTGATTTTTTTTTTAAAATGGGTGTAAAACTAAAAGTTTAATGGCCCTTTTTTTAAAACTGCCCCCTTTTGTTTTTGATAAGAAAGGGTATAAAATTTAAAAGTGCTGATTTTTTTCCCATGAAAAACAACAACGAGGGGATCACAAAAAACTAAAGACTTTTCTTTAAAACAAACAGCAACCCTAAAAATAAAGCTTGGGGCAGGGGGTTGAACGTATAGGGGTCCCGGTTATTTCCTTTTAAAAGCGGGGTTTAAATTTTCACGCGTTTCGCCCTAATGGGGGACGGGGAGCAAAAACAAAAGTGGGTATGAGCATTTTTTTTTCCCAATATTTTTTGTCTTTTTGAAAATTTTTTGAAAAAATAGCATTGTGCTTTGCTAAATCAGAATTATAATTGTGATGATTGTCAAAAAAAAATAAAAAATTTTTTCAGAAGGGAGGAGTTATTGAAGTATTTTTTTCCTGAAAAATTAAACGTCAACCTGATACGCACTTTAAAAAGGGAAAATTTATCAGTCTTTTTTTAAACGAGTTTCGATTGTTTAAGTCCCCCAATTTTTGAAAAAAAAACGAATAAAAGGGAGTTTTTTCCCTTTATTTGTCCGAAATATATAAAATTTTTTCCCGGGTTTTTTTTGTCGCCTAATTTTTGGGGTCCGAAAAAACCAAACTGTACCCCACAAATGTTGGTTTTTGTTTTTTCTGTTAGTTTTTCCTCTTACAGTACATTCTTATTCAATTTTGTTTGAAATATAAAGTTTTGAGTTTTTGTTAACCCTATTTTAAATCCCCCGTGTAAATTTTAAAAAACAAGGGTCAATTAATGTTTTATACTTATATTAGTTAAATTTTAAAATATTCTTTTCTCCCCAAAGGGGTTTAATTTTAAAAATGAGATAAGTATTGCACAAAAATTTTTGAAAATTCTATCAAAAAAACCCAATAGTCACGATAATTTTCGTTTTGTTTCTTCCATTTATTCAGAAAAGGTTTTTCATTTAAAATACATGTATTTTTTTTCCCAAATTTTTTAAATTAAACTATTTATGTTGTCAGAAAAAAAAAATTTTAAATTTAAAAAGAAAAATTTGAAAAAGGGATCTATTATTGTATTACATGCACTGGTGAAAAACGCCCCCATCCTTTCTTATGTTCCCCAAATACCTTGGAAGAAATTTGAAATTAAATTGTATGTTTTTTGTTTTTTCTTTCAATGGAACTTGAAATTTTTTAAAAAAAAAACTGGTTTTATTTTCCTTTTTTGGGTTTTGGGTGTTATTTATTATATTACCCGAGCACATCATTTTTTTTCCCGTTTTCTGTGTTTTTCATTGCTTTGAATATTAACTATACTACCCATAACCAGTGTATACCAAACACTTTGTGTATTTGCTTATTTAACCCCTTCATACTTTTTGTGATTTAAAATATCTGGCCCCGTGTTTTTTCTTCAAAAACTAGGCTTTTTTTCCTTTCAACATTTAATTATAGCCCTTACCCCTCATTTTTTCTAAAAATTCATTTTCCCCGGGGTTACTCTTACTGTTAAAAAACAAGTGTACCCTGTGACTAAAGAGTTTACTGTTTTCAGGGGCCAAAAAATACTTTTTAAGTATAAAATTTTTGGGCAAATTTTTCCCTTTTTTTTGTAAATTAAAAAATTATAGATTACGTTCTTTCGGGAAAAAAAATTAAAAAATAAACAAACGTTTGTGGTAAAAGTAAATTCAACCCCTTTTAAAAAAACTGTTTTCCCCGGCTAACACCTTCCTAACGTATTTTCCTTGGGTTTATATTTTAATGTAACCCCCAAAAACCCTGTTTTTTTTTATATACTACCCATAAAAACCGTTTTGACTCATTTTAATATTATATTTCCCCAATAGCTTTTTTTTTTTTGCCCTGTGTCAGGGATTTTTTATTGGGACTTTACTTTTTCTGGCAGTTAAATTTTTTTTGTTAAACAAATTGTAATTTTTTTAATTGCTCTGCAAAATTACAACTGTTATTTGCACCAGCTGTTTTTAAAAAAGATATTGAAGGGTGTTTGGTGTCCCAAAGACTGCTGAAGTTTGAAATTTAAATTTTTGTTTTTTTTCCGACAAAAGGCCCCCAATTATTGCCTACAAAAATTTGCCTGTTTTTAAGCAACGTTTTAAAAAAAATTTTTCCACCCAAAGATTTTTTTCCCCCTTTGGGTTTTTCAGTCTCTAGCTCTAAACAGCAACGAAAAGTACTTTCACTGTATTTTATAGGGTTTTCTGAAATGTTCCCCAATTTTTTATTTTTGATAGAAAAAAATATCAGTTTTTACAGCCCGCTGTACAAAAAATCTTAGAAAACCCCATGAAGTAAAAAAGGGCCCTTTATTCACATATTAAATCTTTTTTTCTAAATTTTTTTGCTTTTTTAAAGTGGGGTTAATTTATACAAAATTTTTTAATTGGTTTCTTTAAATTTTTACTAATTTTTGGGCAAATTTCCCATTTTTAAACTTTAAAATTTAGAGTAAAGGTTACCTTTTTTCCCAATCCTAATTATTACAGGATAATTATTATTAATTATTTTAATTAAGTTTAAAAACTTATTTTAGAGGTTATACAAAACCTTTTTTTCAAGTAAATTTTATGGAAAGAAAGATTTCAGAATTTTAGGAAACGGGGGCCCTATATGGTAGAGGGGTTTTTGTTTTAATCATTGGAAAAAATGTACAACAATTTTGATTTAAAGAAAAATCGAACCCTTTTAAAAGCCCTACAGTCATTTTATCGCACCCAAAAACCCGTAACTTAAAAATTTTGCCAGTTAAAAGGGCTTTTGTATTTTCGGAGCACAAAAGTACTTGCTAAAGCAACTCAATTTTTTTGATTACTCTTTAGGAAAAAAGAAGAAAAAAAAATTAAAATATATTTTAAAATTAAATTGCATTAAACGATTTTTATTCACCCCACCCAAAATTAGTTTCCGTCAGTTTTTCCCTTTAATAACTTTTTTAAATTTTAAAATTTGGCCTTTTGTAATTTTTTAGAAAAGTGTTTCGGTCCATCTTTTACATCCTTTAATACAAAATATGCAAATTTTATCGAAGATTTAAAGAAAAACTTTATAAAAAGCACTCACTTTTGCGTTGTTTACCGGGGAAATCCGCCATTAGGCCCTATCGCATGAAAATCACCTTGTTTAAAAAGGGGTTTACCACCCCTTTTTACGTTCGACCCCTGTAATAGGGTTTTAAAAGTTTAGAGGTTAAATTGCTTTTTGGGAAATAATGTTTTTCAGGATTGGATTGTAATTATGGGTGCATTGGGGCAGGAATTTTTATATTCATATAATTTTACCCGTTTTTGTTGATTTTTTCCCCGGGGATACATCATAACCTGTTGTAGTTAAAATCGTTTAAAAATTTTAAAACTAAAAAATTCCATAACCCTTGATCAATACAGAGGGTACCACACTATTTAAATTTCTTTTATTTAAAAAAGGGATTTGGGTTTTTTTGAACAAAAAACCTAAATTTTGAAAAACTTATAAGGAGGAGCTGCCAAATGGGAAATTTAAAATTTGGTCAACTGTTTTTGGATTTTGGGAAAACAGGCCCAGAAGAATTTCTTTGGTCAATTGCCCCCCCCTCCCCCCCCCTTTTCCCGGGAAACCCTCTTCTCCCCCGGGGATATCAGGGTTAAAAACCCAAAGTTCCCCGCACTTTCAGCATCAATCATTTCAGGATGAAAAAAGTGGGGGATATTCATGCAGTCAGGGACTTAAGGGGGGGGGGGGGGGATTTTACCCCAAAAATTGCCCCAAAGGGTATGGGGGGGGCATTTTGGTTTTAATTGACCCTTTTGGGCTAAAATACTAAATGTATTTTTAAGCTATGTAAAAATGAACAGGAAAAAAGCAAAAAGGGAATTAAAAAATATACAAATCATAAAGGGAAAAGAAATTTTAAAAAATTTCAAGTCATAATGCAAAAGAATAAAAAATTACAAATCATCCCCTAAGCCCTGTGATTTTTATTCATAAAAAAAAATTTAATGTTAGGGCCAAAATGATTCTGGGCTTTTTTTCCTCTTCCCCGTTCCCCCATGGTCCTTTTATGAAAAGGGAAGGGTTTTTTTAATTGGGGGGTGTATTGTCTTTAAGTTGGAGCACTTTGGTTTAATAGGGTAAAAACCATTTACTTCTACGAAGATTTTTTTCCCTGCTTGATTTAAAGATTTTGACTTTATTTTTGTATTATTTTTAAAAAAATTCTTTTTTCACTTTTTTCAAATTTTCAGAATGTAATCAAAAGTTTTCCTGTTTTGCTTTTCTTTTTTGTCTTCAATTCTGATGAACTAATTTTTTTTGGGGGTTGTTTAAACTTCGCAGTTAAAATTTATAATAATATGGAAAAGGTCACAGGGCGCCAAATGTCACAAGGGGAAAAAAATGTGCACCCCTGACGGGGACTCGCCCGAGACCCCAGAATACCATTCCGCATTCACTGAGCTATCCAGCCGTTACCCCTTCTCCCCGGAACAGTTTTGAATTTGTGATAAAAACCCAACACGACATAAAAATCTGGTCAGACTACACTGATAGGCTGGTCATTTAATACAACAACAATATCATGGACTCATATGCCCCTTATTTACTTGACCTTCAACCAATAATACAACTTATGTGATTTGAACACTAAGATACCTGATTAACAGACATGTGAGCCAAGATGGGGGTGTTGTTTTATACAACCCGGGATCAGAAGTGTTTTAAATTTAATTTTTAATAACTGTATTATGCAAAATTTTGTTTGAAGAAATCTTCTGGAGGAGGTGGCATCCTTAAAGGTTAAAATAAATTTGGGAAACCAGCACTTAATACTGTGAGTATCCAATGCTAATAAAAAAAAAATTTTTAATTTACTTCGATAAAATTTTGTTTTTTTAGTTATTTTTTAATACTGCCCCACCCTAAATTTTCTTTTAAAAATTTCCCAAAAAATTTCAACAGGTCAAATTTTTTTAAATAGAGAAAAGAGTAATGTAAAAAACTTTCTTTGTTTTTTTGTTTTTGTTTTGCCCAGGGACTTTTTTTCGAGTTTTTCCAAATTTTTGGAGTATTTGCCTCCAGGTCGGGGTTTCCGGCGGAAATTCCTGCACCTCTTTAAATGGCCCCTCTTTAGTTTGCCGAGACTCGAGACATTTTAATTGTTCGGAAAGTTGTTGTCTAATATCTGAAAATATAAAAACGGGGAGAATTAGATATTTTGTCTAGAGCTTCTAAACAAGAGTGTGTTCCAAATCAAGTTTTAGAAAGCCTTAAACTGCTGTCTAGGCCCATATTTCAGGGCCTCTTTTATCCTCTCTGAAATAAACTTTAGTTGATCCAGATAGCTGGAAATGCATTTAGTAATGACACAGAATATAGAATTCTATATGAATTCTATTCAAATTTTTAGATTGTTTCCCAGTTTTAGTTTTGCCAGTTTTTTGTTAATGTAAAATTACGGCTGGGGCCTATATGGCAGATAGGGGGGTTTGGGTCTGTGTATGAATGCCACCACGCCTTGACAAATAAAATAATGGTCAGTAATTTTTGATAATATTTAATGTGCATGGTAAATATACAAAAGTAAAAAAATAATAAGCGACGCATTAAACCCCTTTGCCCCAGGGAAACAAATTTAATTCTATCCCGCAAACATTTTCCCTTTAAAATGTGCCACCACGATTATGTCTGTGCTGTTTGCTATTAGTCAGAAAATATTTTTAATATTTTTTATTAATTAAAAAATTAGTTTGTCCAGATTAAAAGATGGACAAGTCCTTTTAAGTTTTTTGCCTGAAAAGAGTAACTACTTTTAAAAAAGGTTTTATGTCACAAAACAATGAATTGTTTGACTTAAAAATGTTAACAGTATATTAAAAACAATGAAATATACCTTTTCCCCAAGTTGCCCTTATACTTAAAATTTTTTGCAAAATCTCCCCCACCTTAAGTTCATTCTGAAAGTCTTGACTTTATTAGTTAAATCAAGTAAATTTATTGTAATTTTTAAAAATTTGATATTTTTTTTCTCTCAATTTTTTTTCATCGGGCAACGTAAAAAAAATAATGGTATTTTTAAAATGTGCCCAAAGGCCTTTTACTGAAATTTTTTTCTTAAGGGAAAATCAGTGATTTTTGTACTTTATTTTTTTTATATGTAACATTTTGAAATTAAAAATGGTGTTTTATCACTTTTAAACGAGATGAAATATTTTAAGTGACAATTTATTGAATTTCATTTCACTTTTAAACACCTTTTTGATTTTTATTGTTTGAATCTGCTTTTAAAACAAACCAATTTTTAAAAAATCATGTTTTTTAAAATGACTAGTTTTTTTATTAAAATTGGTTTGAACTGCCTGTAGATCAAAGGGGAACCCCTAATCCCTCTGTTGGCCCAACTGAACTTTTGACATTATAATGAAAAAGACAAAATTTTTATCCCTTGGGGTCTTTAAAAAATTTTTTAACTCACAGTAAGTGAAAATTGACAGGGGGGCATCCCCAAATTATTTACCCCAAAATGAGAATCCAAAATAGAGGTCATTAAAAATGTATTTATCAAACCCTAATTGTAAATATTAATTTAATGGGTTTTTTCAATAATGTGAAAAGTTATGAACATAGATTCTTTTCAAAAAAAATATTAAACTTTTTAAAAATAAAAACAGAATAAAAATTTTGGGTTTTGAGGTTTTTTGATTTAAAAAAAAATTTTTTAAACATAAAACCAAATTTTAAAACCCGCTCCAGTTAGTTTTTTTTTAGTTTTTTTTTTTTTAATTTTTCAGGGAAAAATTTTTTATTTAGTCAATATTGAAGGACAAATTAAAAATAATTGGTTGGGGGTTAAAAACTAAGGGGCTAAGTTTTGGTCAGGCCATTTGAATTTTAAATTTTTAAAAACAACAAAATTTGGGGGGGCAGAATGATATTTTTGTACCCCCCCCCCCCTACTCCACCGGGCCCCAAATACCCTGGATCTAAATCAGAAACTTTATTAAAGAAGGATTTTAAACAACCCTAAAAATTTGTTTTTTTCCCCTCAAAAACCCCCAATTCCTTTTTGGGGAAAATTAAAACCCCTTGGGTTTTTGGGCGATTTGTTTAAACTTGTTTTATATGGAAAGTTATCTACCAAATGGGGTTTAACCCTTTCCATTAAAATTTCTGTAAAATTACATCTTCCTAATACCCTTTCTTTTAAACATTTTACAAGTTATTTACAAGGAGTTTTGAAAGTCCCAGACAAATGTCATGGAAAAATTTGAAAATTTGAGAATTATGTTATCCCCATCATGGATTTTTTAGTGTATGACATCTATGTTATATAAAGCTGCATGCTTTTACAGTTAACTAATATCGGCTACTAAAAAATGTTTATTTTTGAAGAAATTCCTTGTGGAATATAAAACAATTTCAAAGACAACTCTACATGGAAAATTGATCCTTGATTCTAAATTTTTTGTACAAATATTATAAAAAATGTCTTCCAGAATGGCTTTTTTATTAACTGACAATTTAATATATGCGAAAAAAACTATACAAATATCAGGGCCCGATGTGGAGGCTGATACGACGGCAAGTCAAATGGCAGTCCAAAAACGGCATAAAAATCTCAAGCACAGAATTTTTTACACAAAAGAATAATGTGCAGCAGATTGTTTTGAGAAGTCGAGTTATCACATCTGCTACTTAACTTTACCAAGATGTACTGCCAGAAACTAGAGAACTGGAGACATTTCAAAAGAGAAAAGTTTTGGTTTGATAAATGTAAAAAAGACGTAACAATAACCCAACAATGTCATTACAGAACAGGGGACTGTGACATTGACCAAAAATAACGTTGACAAAATATTTAAGGTGGTACAAAATTTCAAGTTTTATACAAGTTCAGTTTTTTTCTAACACTAATTTGTAATCGATATATGGCAATCAAATTGCCCAAAAAAAAAAGGCATATTTCTGAAAACTTGTCTGACCCAGACATGGGGCAAGCTTTACACCAGCCTTGCTGTTTAGAATCATAATGTCGGTTGTCCTTAACAATCAAGTTAATTGTTTTGTCATTAAAAAGTCAAAAGATTTTAAATTTTACAATGTCTTGAAACTGAGAAAAAAATGCCACCCCACAAAATAAAGCATTTTCTAAAAATTTTCGTTTACTCCTTTAAATACTTTTTGATCAAAGCTTTCAGAAAATAATTAAATTTTAAGAGAAGTCATTTAAAAATAACTTAAAAAACAAAATAAATTTTAAGGCTAATTTGACTTCATTTTTGCATGGTTTTTCTCTTTCATTTTCATTTTTAACTTTAATTTCCTACATGCATAATCCCGAGCATTGATTTTTAATATTCTGCTACCTTATACATCGTCAAAAAAATTGAGAAAAGGGAATGAATCAGAAGAAGATTATCTTTTTTTGTGGTGGGTGTTTAGAAAGGCAGGTTGTAAATTTATACACTGTTTTAAATTTTTTTAATAATTGTTGTATATTGTAGACTTTAAATTTCAGCGTTAATGTGTAAAAAACCTGTCATTTGTAGGCAAATTTGATAGATAAACATAGGACAATTTCCTTTCTAAAAAACTTACATTTTAAGTAACATTTCCTGGCATATCAATTAGGCCCGGGCTTTGAAAAATAGATACAATTAAAAAGTAGAGGCGCACCCCTGGTAGCCATTTGAGTTTGAAACAAAAACTAACTGTTTACAAAAGATAAAAAATCTTAAAACTGTTTGATTCTATTACAATGCATACAGGATTTTATCCCTTAATTCAAATCATTCTGTATTCCTGATCACTATTTATTTACTAATTAAGGGACTGTGAAATCATAAATGATTATACTACTTAATTTTGGGTAGATTATTTTTCCACCTCCCTATTTCAGAGTGAGAATATTCTCAGTTACTAACTCAAGATTGGTTTCATACCCAGCATAAATTTAAAAATTATACATATGCAAGTGTTTATTAAAAAGTTAGAGATAAAGCAATGTTTATAGGCTGGTTCTAACAAACGACTTCTGCAATTTAAATTTATGAAATATTTTTTTTTTGTCTTTCCCTTTTCAGAAAATTTTTCAATCTATTTCGAGACCTAGCCCCATCTCAGAAAAGCAATTTTCACAATTTGTACCATAAGACACGACAGTAAAAATTTTTAAAGAATCCCTAGTGAATGATTAAGTCTCGAAAGAACTCACTTAAACAACTGTGAAAAAAACATCAATTTTAAATCCAGGAATGCTTTTATTTAATCTTACAATTCGTAACTTAATTTTATGACTTTGCTTTGTTTTTTTCGTGCCTTATATTTTCGGCACTTTTAAAGAAAACATGGTGAGACTACCTTTGCCAAGGATGCTGCCGAAGGATCAATACAGATAAACATCAGACGTCTTACGTCTGTTACCTTTAGTATCCTAAAATAGAACCATTGAATTCCCCAATTTATCCATGGAAAAATTGGAAGGGATATTATAAAGGGAATTTTATTAAAATGTCATGTGTACCTTTTACCCAATTATAATCTTTGATCATAAACCAATTACAAATTTATGTATGTGTTCTATTTAGTATTTCTTTCTTTACAACCCCCTTAAACCTGTTGAACTTTATAAATTTGGGAAGGGATGATTTTAAAGTATCTATTAAAACTTCGTCCCTTCTTTGGGTTCTGGTTACTAAGAAAAAAGCCTGGGTCTAGGCTGAATTTGGAGGAAAAATGGCCAAAGAAAACAAGGAATGTTCAAAGAGCCCCTGGAGTACGTTGCAGTATGGCTTGAAACGCAAGCCCTCTTGCTTAGCAACCAAATCAATCTATTACTATAATGCACAGCTGGCACAGTGACCTACTTTTAGTTCAAAACTGTATCCCCTTAGGCTAATACTCTGTGGAAATTACCACACCCACTTTGAGCTTAAATAATATCTTGGACATGCTGACCTGACAAATTTTGGGGAAATAACTTTTTTTTTTTAGAAAATTAAATATATTATTTTTGTAGGAACTGAAAAAGACAACTAATGTAGTTTTATACAATGAATTGATAACACTATAAAATTAACACCCAAGTTCTTTGAAACGGATCACTTTTAAATGTTGAATGGCCAAATGACATTTAAATGAAAAACTTTCAAACGAGTACATGGGACCAAATATACCCCAATTCCTCATCATTCGATTGCCATTAACATTTTTACCCAGCATCAATCCGGGCATAAAAAAATACAAACTGTTCCCAATATTAAACATAGGGAAAACAGCGGCCTATCTTTTCAAAGACCCATCAAAAAAGCATCCCCTTTTTATTCTCAAATGTGAAACAAAATTTCATTTGACCCAATTAACAATTTCTCGTTATATGATTCAAGAATTGTATCATTGGAAATCAAACACCGGCATTATTTTCACTTTTAAAGTTCAATATGAAATTTCAAATACATTTAGCCAAACAAAAGAAAAATATGATACTTATGGGAATTATGGGAGAATTATTTTCACGGCATATCACACTCCATCGAACAAGGAGGAGTTTTAAAACTTGACATGGCTTGCTGTCAAGATTATGGTAAAAAATCAATTCGCCCAGTCATTCCTTCGATATCGCCTTCAACCTTTCAAATCACTCTAAGATAACAAAAGAGCAAAAATGGCGAAAATTTAAAACTGGCTGTTTTCAGAATTATTATTTTGCCAAAAAACAATGAAAGGGATTGGGCCACTTACCATGGAGCCTTTCATTTCAGGGTTCATGTTTTGTATGGGTGTTTTTTCAATAAGACCAAATATACAAAGTACAATTTCACGTATATTTTATGTAAAGCAGGCGTTTTTACAACCGATATAAATTTATTTTTAATGACCACTGTAATCAGGAATGTTTTAAACGGTCATCTTTTATTACTTTTAAATCCAATTTAAATGTTTCCGAGAACAGCAACATAACATTTTGGTATTAAATATAAAACCAAATAAAAGATTCATTTTAATTTACTGTTTATGTTAAAACTGTTTTACTGCCTAAGGGGGAAGTAAATGTTACCAAAATTAGAACGAGGAGACTGTAATCTTTAAAGCACTACAAACTAACGTTTAAAAAAAAAGCGGAAATAATATATGGAAACAGCTTAAAGTTTACCAAAATATCTTTTTTTCCGCCCTGACTCCAACGTTAGATTTAAGTAAAAAAACCCTCATTTACCACACTAAAATTTTAATCCATGATTGATATTTTCCCCCCACTGAAACCCCACACTCTGGTTCTGGACAAACATCACTCAATGATAACATAACATTAAATATTTTGGTAGGGTCGATCAATGAGTAACGGAGTGTTAGAAAATTTTTGGCCTTCTATCAACAGTTCATGATTCTCCTTTACTTACCCTGTGTTTATTTTGGGTAAACATTTTACATGAGGGGGTAGGTAAAAAAAATAAATCTAAGACAGGGAAAGGACTTGATTTAATTTGTATTTATATTTCATTTGCAAAAGAATGATTCATATTAATCTATGCCTTACTTAAGTTACTACCCGGTATTTAATTTTCAACAGAATTGAATGTGATGGGTTATTAAAGTACTTTATTCTATTGTTTGGCGATCTATGTTTAATTGTTTTCTTAAGAAATATTCAATTTGTTCAACAGAATTTTTAATGTGACTTTATTAAAGTACTTTATTCTATTTTTTGGCTATTCTATTGTTTAATTAAATCATTATATCCTGATTCATTCTATTTTTTTTGGTTATTAAGATACTGGATAACTCCTGTTGTTTTGATTTGCTTGATTATTATAATTGCCATCCATTGTTTTTTTAATGATATTTTTCTTTCTTCTAATTTTCGGGCTTTATTACATTAGTTGGTTTTCTTATAAGCCAATTATTTCACTTTCTATTTTTGTGTGGCAATTTTCGGAGCGTCATCCCAACCAGCCTTTATTTTCTTTAACAAATTACAATTCCCATTTTCAATTAAAATTAGGCACTGTAGGGGTTTTTAAATCAATAGATTGACCGCAGACTATTGCTTTTTTATGGTTGATCCCCCTACCAAACTTTTAAAAAAATTTTCAAACCTGCCTAAATAAATGGAATTTAGTACATTAACACACACCTTAAACAATGCCCACAAAAACAACCAGCCGCATTTCCCTTGACGAGAAGTGTTTTGACATTTTGTCTCCAGAATTTTTAAGTTGCAATAATAAAAAACATTGAAATTTTAACACAAACCTTTGTAATTGGGGAAAGTGTTAGTCCCAAATATCTGTTAAAGGTTGGGGGATTACAATGGCATAAATGGTAAGTCTTTACATTATAATGGCGGACTTCTCCAGCTTTTACCAGTGAAAGGGATTTAGGACCTTGTCCAAACCTCAATGCATTTGTTTCAAGCACAACGGCCCTTATAGTAGAAACAAACAACGGTGCATAAGCTAAAACCTGGATAGCTTTCCTTCACATGAAAAAAATCCCCAATTCCCCTTGTGGCCATTTGAACCTACATCAGTGGGGGCAGAAGTTACATACATATTATAATAATTTAATAAGTTTTTTCAAGATGGCGTTCATCTTTTAAAGTTCACATACATAAAACTGTCATAAACATTTTCATAAATTGTTCAAGTTAATGGCTAGGTAATTTTACAACATAAATAAACTTGAAAACAATCCTCTGACTCTGATCATTTAATTGTTTAGATAAATAACATAACTTCCTGTTTAAAAATCTGGGTTAATATAATTGACAGGTGTTTCTGTTTCCCAAATCCAGGAAAAAATGAAATTAACTTTTTCTTTTATAGGCCAGGATACAGTCAGATTCAAAGCATTAAATTTGCATATATGGTTAAAAACTCTAAATTTTAGTGTTCTGACCACAAGTATTCATTTATCTCTTTTGAAAGGTAGGTTTGCCACTTATAAACAAAATTTACTGTTAAGACAATTCAATTGTTTTCCGTCCCATATCAAAACGCCCGGGATCGCACTTACCAAAAATTGTAACACAATGGTTGTATTTAACCCATCAAAATTTAGCTAATTTTACAATAATATAAAATCCTAATCAATATATAAATGTTTGTTTCATAAACTTAATTGGCTAAATATAAACATGTGCATTACAAAGAACAAACAAAAAATCACCCAAATTAAAAATCAAACAGAGCAACATATATTTTCCATCAGAATAAAATCAAGCAACCTATAAAATCTAATTAATTTAATCACTGGAGAAAAAGGTAATGATCCAGACAATTTAATTCAGCAGCCTTTTGTGTTGTCACATTTTAATTGGATACAAGTATTTTCTAGCCCAGGTGCAATTACTGTTTAAGACAATCATTCACCTAATGTACTCCAATAAACAATTAATTGTTCTATTTTTAGTAACATTGGGTTTACACATTAATTCATAATGGCAAACATGTAAATAAAGGAAAACTTTTCTTAATGATCATAAATTTTATGACCAATTTGTTTTCAGTAAAATTTATAGCCAGGTATAAAATTTGTGAGTTTTATTAACTTTCTGTTAAGTAAAGTACTGCCTGACCAAAGCCAGGGACTTCCCCGAAGTCATAATCCAATTTACTAAACAAATTACAGAAGCCCCCAGGCTTTCCCACCGCTGATAAGTAATTCTATCATCCATGGTCAGAAACATTTCAACCACTGTTTGCGGTCTGCTGAAGGAATCGTAATTTATTTATCTAAAGCAACACTAATGTGAAAATACTTTAATGTAAATGGATTTCATTCGGGGAAGAAAAACAAACAAAAACTTATATAAATTTCCTTCAGTTCTATTACTTAACAAATTATTTTGGGTTTCTTTATTACTTTTATTGAGGTCTATTTTTGTTGTTGGGTTTTCTTCAAACTGAAATTCAGATCTCTTTTCAAAACCGTGGATCAGGGGTGTGGAGGGGCACCTCCGTTTGGCTGAGTTGCTAAGGCAAGGACTTAAGGCATCTAACTTTATATCATTTAAACCCCCCATAATGTGGGGAAAAAAAAGGGTTTGGGGGTCCGCTAAAAAAAAATTTCTTTCTCGTCAGGTTCTTACAATGAGTAATCAATTCTTTCAAAACTTATTTTCCCGAATAACATAAATCACCTTTTACCTACCCTACAAAAGGGGTACCTAAATATTTCTAAATATTTCAAAAAGGTATATCTAGGAACTTTGTATAGGGAGTATGGGGGATTTTTTTCAAAAATTTAAAAAATTTTTTTGCAAAAACACATCATTTACCTTAGTGGCCCAAAATCCGTTAAAGGGGCCCTTTTTTAAAATTTTAAAAGGAGGGTTAAAATAGTTATGGCACTAAGGTGACGATATGTAGCTGACAATCTCCTAGTTATTCAAGAATCCTACATATCCTGTATACTATGGATAAATTATGCTTGGAGAAGCAGTCCAGGAAAAAAATCAATGTTGCTTTCTGAGGTTTTTTCAGGACATGGATATTCATAATACAAATATATGTGACGTTCATGATTGGTCAATTTAATTTGACAACTTATGTGTCATCATCACCTTTGGCAGATTATCATTTCAGATAACAAAAATAATTAACCAATATGTAAATGAGTAACTGTGCTGAGCCTTTGTTAAATCTCACGATCAAGTGATCTGTGCAGGAAATATTAAGCTGATTCAATACACTTCTAAATGGACTAGTCCAATTTTTATTTTTGAAACAGACCATTTTAAATCGTAGGGAAATCACCATTTATCAATGAAAAGGAAACAATTAATAGCAAATCAACAGTATAGTATCTACCAGCAATAATTTATTTCAATTTCAGACCTTTTTTCTAAAGGCGAGATATTTTTTTTTTTTTGTATAGACAGCATGCAAAACCATAAGTTATCATTTTGTCAAATATCTTTCCTTTCTTTTTCATATCAATAAGATGCATAAAGTTCCTAGGAAACATTGTCTTTGACGTAAAAAAGTTGCAACCTACCAAAAATATGCGGTCCCTCAGTAACGATGTCATCGCTGGCTGGTCTCGTACATGCGAACAGAGAGTAACGTGAACCTTGTCTCACGTATGCTGGCATTATTTCTAACCTTTCACTTTTAATTTAATCAGTCATATTAAAATTCCAGTTATTTCATTATAAACACAGTCACAAAGTAAAAGTTCCGACTGACTCATTTTTTTCAAAATCTTCACTTTCCTGCGCATTGTCGATCTAACAGAATTTTTTTTTTTTAAAAACTCCCATCGAAACATTTACAATTCAGGGAAAATTGATTTGATTGGGGCAATGACCCTCTATCAGGTTTTTCCCCCGGGAAAAATTTAATAAAAAATTTAGCCGCACCAAGCGCTTTTGGGTTCCATCTAAATGTAAAAGGGGACCCTAAAATTTAAATTGCGTTACAAGACAGAATCTCTGAAGATTTTTTGTGTGCCAGTGTAACAGCTTCTGAGTCTGTGAGTAAATATCTCAAGTTTCACTTTTGTCTTTTAACATCTCCAGGCTTTCTTTGTTCATGTTTTTTGGTACAAAAAAACTCCAGAGCCATACATAATGATACTGTTATTTCAATTGTATGGTGTAGCTTTCCTTAGGCTTGAATCATGTCTGTTCTTTTTTTTTCGTATCTAAATTCCATCATGACAAACAATTTTTTCCAATTAATTTTAATGTTAAATAGTCAAATTCTGTTTTTGAATGGTTTTCTTTTGTCTAACAAAATAAAAGAATACAATTTCATCAAAGGGAAACAACTCCTGTGAGCTTGTATTATATATATAATCCTATAGCTGTGACAGGTTTCTCGTTATCTACAATAGACTACTTGTGATGCACCAAATGACCTCTCTAATGGAACAATTGATTGAAATATCAATATTGAAATCAAACACCTGTACTGAATAGGTTCAAACCACTTGACCACGTTAACCAGTGATTGACTTTTTGATTAACAATTGATAACAATTCTGTAATACCTTAACAGTATTATTTTTATGACCATCGTTTAACCTATACAATGTAAGCGCATAAAAGAAAAACATTTTTTCACTCACAACAAAGCCAATTAATTTCATGAAAGTTTTTTGTTTTGATGCAACATTATACCTTTCATAAAAATCTTAATTTAAGAAAATATTTGGTAGTATGCAAATAGACATTCATCGAGGAATTTCAAATTAGTACATTTGCAAATATTACACAATGGAGAAAAACAAATTCTGAAATTTGTCCAAAAGTACATTCTGTCAATACAATTCCTCAACAAAAGCCTAATATCAACATCAACACAAGAGTAAGTGTTTTCCTGCCCGCCAGTTAAATTGAAATCTTTTCAGTATCCGAGCATCAGAGGGACAACTAACAACGTTTTGACAGTTAAAACTATCAATTAGGGACTAAATAAATTACAAGCTATTTAAACTTAAGGATAACGCCCTACTTTTGAAATATTAGCATAAAATGTACAGGTTGATTTTAAATCTATTTCAAAACATATCATTTAGGTATCATTTTTCATCTAAACTTGCTATTCAGCTACATTTTGTATTCATGCAAAAAAACAAGTCCATACCCCTTATCCCCCTCAACTTTACCAAATAACAACAACAACAACAACTGAGAAGTAACATAAATTTCCAATCAAAGTGGAACTTTAATTCCTTTCTGAATTAACCTCATATTCACTAATCACAATCTTGTCATTGTCATTTTTTCTGACATGATTTTATTTCAATATGACGTGGTCATTTTCTTAGGTTTTATCACAATAAGAGAGTTTTTCTTATGGCCTAAAATGCATCTGAGACACTCATTTTGTCCTACAGCTGCCCCCAATGACAATCCAGTGATCACTTTGCAATAATCATTAACCTAATTAAATCAGTATTTTTAAATTTTGCATCTTCACATATAACCCGGAAATTTTTTAGATTAATATCCTTTCCTGACCAATTTTCCCCCGTCATTTATTCCCCCCTCCCAAAAAATACTAAAACCCAATACACATATAAAAAAAATTTCCCCCTGAATGGTTTATTATTAACTGAAACACTTTACTTTAACCCGGAATTTTGTCAAAAATTCCCTTTTAATGATTTAACCGCCTTTTACCACAGGGAACCCGTTTTAAACAATTTTTTAAAACCAAGTATGGAAAACTGACCCTCCACAACAATACTTTTTTCCCCCCATTTGATTGTCCCCGGGGGGGAAAATTGGGCATTTTTCTAACTTGCCCTTAATGATTTTCTTGTTATCTATTTATCTCCCTTTATCATAACAATCCCAGTATAACTGTCATAATTAGTAGGTCAAGTGTTGATTAAACCAAGAAGACATTTATTGATATATCTGTAACATACAAACAAAGCGCAAATGCCCTTTTATCTATTGAGCTTAACAAAGAAAAATCAACTGCCAGTATTGTAATCTTGATTTATCATTAAATACCACGGAAGTTATAAATTAGTAATCCAAGCTAAAAATATACCTTTTTTCTTTTCATAAACAGAAATATGGCTAATCCTATCTTATCCAGTACAAACTTCGATTATATTCCGCAATAACCTTTCCAATAGTAAACAAGCAATCCTTAAAGCACCCATTTTCAAAACATGATTAAATTCTATATTTGTTTCTACAGAAAACAAGCACATCTTAAAAGAGTACACAGACAGAAAAATAGGAAAACTGACATCTTTCACATCTCCATAAATGGAAGAAAGCCAAATAATTCATCAGGAGTGCAATTTTTACGCCCACAATTCGAATAATAGTCTGGTCTTATGCATTCACTAATAGGATTAGATTTATTCCTATATATCCAAAAGGAAATTATAGACATTTATGGGGAAAATATCGCAGGATAGTAAAATCGGGATATAAACAGTCAATATTAACAGTTTCTGAATTGCAAATCATGGCTTTAGCCAGTCACACCATTCTTCTTGGAAATCACAGAGAATGGTGATACAGAATGTGTTATTTTTTCCTGTCAAGAAAATGGAATAATGAATACATTTTTTTAAGGAATGTAATATTTACCAAAGCTAACTGCAGCAAGAATATCTTGTAGGGTTTAAAGCAACCAAGTGCAGCTTACAAACTGCCCTGTTAATTCAGTTTTGCTTGGATTTTTAAGTCACATCAACACTGAAAAAGTCCCCATATCATGGTAAATTTCAAGCTTTAATGTCGGAAGATGTACACAGTCAGTCACTTTTTCAAGCAAGGGTGTAGCTTCCTTTTTTTCCAGGAAAGAAAAGAAACATGAGTGCCTCCAACAATATAAAATGTTTACCTCCAATTATAACCTTTACCTAAAGGTTTTGGGCGAGATACCCTTTAACCCTGGTGAAGACATTTGCAAAATGACCCTCTAACCCTGGTGAAACCATTTGCAAAATGTTTTCAAAATCCATCAAAGGAATAAAAAGATAAAAGCCAAACAGGTAGGCGAAAAATAAACACACATGCAACCTTGACCTTGAAAGTGTGGACGCAATACAATAATTTTTTCCTCTGACTCTGGTATAGACATATGCCAAATATTTCAACATTCAATAAAGTGACAAAGTTATAAGTCAGACAGGAATTGACCTATGACTTCAAAGTACAACTTATGAAACCTTTATTTTATAGCTTGATAAAAACCTGTTGTGGTCACTTATTTCCTTGTACTCATAATACATTAAATTGGTAAATGGCTAGTAAATGGACAGCCATCTAAATTCAACTAGACACAAGTCTATTACAGACAATTATCATTGTTCATGAACAACAAATATGGAATCTAATATAACAGGATTGGTATTTTCACAGAACTGGCCATTAGGAAGTTTGAGAAATTTTTAAGCCTAAATCAATATCCCTCTTGAAGCGGCAGAAAATGCAATATTAAGCAGAGACAGTGACTCGCAGATGTGATAATATCATGCTGATGCAAAAACTTTATTGTTAATTTTGCTTTGCTTGGAGAAAATTTCCTTAGGGATGATGCTTCTAAATCTACAAATCTATAGGGCAGGTAAACAATGTGTATGAAGGAATTATTCTATGACTGTCCCTCTGTTAAAATATCACCATTTAATGTTCTCAACTTTCTAGTGGTTTTATAGTGGACCTATCATATTATAATCCTGCGATATAAGCCCTATGAGACTAAGGAGTTCTATTCTTGGCAGATAAAACATGCCAATGAAAAGTTTAGGACCTAATATAATGGGACCTATAATTAACCCTTCCCTACAGCTGGAAACTGAATCTTTCCCAAATGTCAACATCACTCTATATCCCACAATCTGATATTATCCCTTGATGCCCTTTAACATCTTCCTTGGACAGAATCAGATTCTTCCATCTGTCAACCTAATCTCAACATTTAATGTGCCTGCCTGCCAGAGGCAATAGCCTCTTGCCTCTATAATATACCACCAATACAGACCACACAGCCAAAGCAGTCAGACAATACTTAATACTGATAGTCACTGTCTTGACATTACAGCACCTTAAATTATTGGACAATTCCAGTCCATTAAAATAAATTATGGAGTGTGAATTGTGAAATAATACTAATACAAAAGCTTTCCAAACTTTTAGGCAAAAGAGAAACAATGGTTGGTATGGATCAATAAGTGGCTGATATTTGAGATTCATGTTGAGATAAAGATTGGCAAGTGGCACTGATTGCTCAGTTATCTCAAGCTTATCTTGTTATCATATTATTGATCAAACACAGGATTATCTCCCCTACATGACTGTTGACAAGCTCAGATGACAACAGCTGCTTCCATCTACAAAGCCAATCAACATTAACTTCTAGCATGAAATTCTAATATTGCTAGCAACTTATTTTTTTTCCAAGCGATATTTAATCACACGTGAAATCAACATCTGAAAGATGCTATAATACAATGTCATATACAATATGAAAGACATGTCTGAATCAGGTAAACTTTAAATGTAGAATTGCGACATAGGATTTCTTCATCAAATTAGTGGCATGGTGTAGCATGTTACTTTATATTACAAAACCATGCCACTTGCTTGACTTCTGCATGTTGCTGCAATTATATATTTTGATATGAAGTCATTTGCATTATACAAACATAGCATTAAAGCATGATACATGTTAACCTTAAGCTTCAACAAAGACCTCTGAATACAGTCAGCTTCAATAAAACCCTCATAGCTAAGTTTGACAAAAATCTCTGCATACACAGCTAACAAAACCTCTTAATACAGTCAGTTTGCATACAGTTAACAAAAACCTCACAATACAGTCATTACATACACAGTATCTAAAAACCTCTCAATACAATCAGATTGCATACACAGTAATTAAAAACCTCTCAATACAATCAGATTACATACACAGTAATTAAAAACCTCTCAATACAATCAGATTACATACACAGTAATTAAAAACCTCTCAATACAATCAGATTACATACACAGTAATTAAAAACCTCTCAATACAATCAGATTACATACACAGTATCTAAAAACCTCTCAATACAATCAGATTACATACACAGTATCTAAAAACCTCTCAATACAATCAGATTGCATACACAGCAATTAAAAACCTCTCAATACAATCAGATTGCATACACAGCTAACAAAAACCTCACAATACAATCAGATTGCATACACAGTAATTAAAAACCTCTCAATACAATCAGATTGCATACACAGCTAACAAAAACCTCACAATACAATCAGATTGCATACACAGTAATTAAAAACCTCTCAATACAATAAAATTGCATACACAGCTAAAAAAACCTCTCAATTCAGTAAAGATTCCATACACATTCCATAACAAAAATCTTTCAATACAGTCAGAATGCATACACAATAATTATTATCGAAAACCTCTTAACACAGTCAGATTGCATACACAGTTAACAAAAACCTCTCAATAATACAGTCAAGATTACATACACAGTTAACAAACAAGAGCGATCAGTAATCACATGTGTCGCCTCATGATGGCCAATTTCATGTTGGGACAAATTTTGTGACAGACGGACAGACAGACGGACAGTGCACAACTAGACTTGGTATTGATCATTCCTGTAAAGTTTGGATAAAATTGCACCAGTAGTTTATGAGGAGTGAGTCGGACAAGCTTTTGCGTATCTTGCAACCCAACAGAAAAAAACAACATTTTTTTCAAAGGGCCATAACTCGGCCAAAATCATTCAACCAGAAAACCCGTGAATATGCACAAGGACTTGAGCTAACAGATCAATTCTGTAAAGTTTCCATTGAAATTGCATTAGTGGTATAAGAGAAAGTAGTTCCGGACAAACTTTAAAAATAAAAATTATTTAAAGGGCCATAACTCTGACAAAAATCATTGAATGCCGGAAAATGCTGACAATATGCACAACTAGACTTGGTAACTGATCATTCCTGTAAAGTTTGGATGAAATTGCACCAGTAGTTTATGAGAGTAGTGTCCGGACAAGCTTTTGTGAATCTGGCAACACACAGAAAAAAACACCTTTTATATCAAAAGGGGCCATAACTCGGCCCAAAAAAATCATTCAACCGAAAACCCGTGCAAATGGCAAAAGGGTTAACTACAGACAATTTAAATTTCATTAAATTCTTTGGATAAGAAAGTTC
>NW_026858013.1:0-14645 GCF_026571515.1 Ruditapes philippinarum
TTTGTTTCTATTTTGATCAAATACGATTCTAAAAAAAAATTTATTTTTTTTCAGACGTTGAGGGAAACCAAAATTGAATGTTCATGTTTTTTGAAAGACTTTTGCATCTAAAGAAAAAAGCCGAAAAGGAGGTCCCCCAAAGGGATATATAATTTGTACAACTTTCGAAATGCTTTCATCTCTGCGGGTTATAAAAAACCAAACCCTAAATAGTTTTTTTGGGCCCTATGTTTTGTTTTACGTAACTTTTTTTGGGCTCCACCTGTTTTGTCAAAACCCTTTTAAATGTTTTAACATTTCTGTTTTTGGGGTTCTTTTTATAAATTTGTTTAATTGTAATTTTCAAGTGATTTTGTGTAATTTTATAAAACCCTTCAAAAACATTATTTGGGGGGGTAACATTGGGGTTAATTTTGTTTAAGTATTTTTAAAAATATCGTAAATTTTAATTTAAACCGGTTTTTATAAAAATTTTTATTTAAATGAAATAGATAAACCCTTTTCAGGGTTCCAAATTTTTAAAAAAAAAGAGTAAAAATTTTAAATTTTTGAAAAGGGTTTATTGAACATACAACCAGCAGTAAAATTAAATTTTCATTTTTTTTATTTAAATTTTTTTAAAATAAAAGTCCCAAGGCTTTAAATTTTTTTTTCTTTGGCTTTTTTTGTTTTTTAAAGGCAGGGTTTATTTTGAACCTAAGCCTATTATATTTTTTTGGCAAATTTTTTTATTCGAGAAAGGTTTGGAACCCAAATTTAAATTTTTTACCATTTTTGGGGGTCCCTTTGTCTGGTTTAAACGGGTTTTTTAAATTTTTTTAAATTTTTTTTTATTTTAATAAAGAACCGATAATTTTTGTAAATTTTTAATAAAGGGGCCTGGTCAAACGAAAATTTTCACCTTATTTTTTGATATCGCAATGTATTATATTGGGACATCCCATCCCCGTTAAATTCCATGTTTAAAACAAAGATTTACATGCTTTTTCTTTTTTCGTCTTTCAAATTTGAAGTGCTTGAAAGAAAAACAATGTAAAAATTTGATAATTTTTCTAAAATTAAAAGGGTTTTATTAGGTTTCATTTTCCCCAAGGAATTTTACACAGGGGCAAATTCTCAGGGCAAAAACTAACACAACTTAAAGAGCGAATGTTTTTAAATTATTTTAATTTTAATCCTAATTTATTGTGCTTTTAAATTTTTTTTTGTTTTTTTGCCAACGCATATGGGTCCCCTTAGTGCAAAAAATTTCTTTTATCTGTTTTTTCTTCAAATATGCAGTTTTGAGTTTTTGCACAAAAGGTGACGATATGTGATATTCAGGGGGTAGGGTAACCCCTTAAATTTCCCTTTCAAAATTTCTTTTTTATAAATTTTGCCTTTGGGACCTATGCTTTTCTTTTAAGGGGGGACAATACACCGGGTTTTTAATGGGAAGGGTAGTAATTTAAAACTTTTAGAGGTTTAGTGGAAATCCTTTGGGTTAACCAATTTGGTTTGATGTTTTTTAAATTTTTAAATTTTTTAACCATTTAAAAATTAAATTTTAAAAATTTTTTAAATGTCCCTTTTTTTCGGTACAAAGGGGGGTTGGGGGGGGGGGGGGGGCAGAAAGCTAAAATTATAGCACTTCCAGTCCCGGGTCCTTTGAACGGGTCCAGTAACCCGAACATGCAGCATTTTAAATTTTGGGGTATTTTTTGGGGGGGCCTTTGGGGATTTTTTAAAAATTTCCTAGATCCCTTTAATTTATATTTTTATTTTGAAATTATGTGACAAACATTAAGGACAAAACATCTTTCTATTTACTTTATCGTATCATTTTGGTTTCTTCTTTTCTTGAAATAAAATTTTAAATTTTTTCCCGAAACCCCAAAACCCAGGCCAATCTTCCCCCTACGAATAAATAAAAGGGAAATTTTAAAAATGTACAAACGGGTTAAATTATTTTTTTGTAGGAAAAAATCTATTTGAACTATATGCTTTCTTTTTTGCGAACGAAATAAGATAAATTTAAATAAATAAATATTGGGTTATTTTATACATAAGAAAAATTAAAATTTTAAAAAATTACAACCCCCTTTTTTACCTAAGTTTTTAAACATTCCCCTTGATTTTCAAAAAATTTAACGAAATCATTTGCAGAACAATAGAAAGGCATCGTTTCTTTCTAAAATTTTTTAAAAAAGACCCCTTTTCAAAAGGTTTTTATCGGGTTTGAAAAAACTCTAAAAGCGGCTTTATTAACAACATTTGAATTTTCCCATGATCAAAATTTCTAAAAAGGGGTCAGTTTTTCCCAAGGCCAAATTTTTATGGGGGAAATTCTTTTGATCCCATAAGGGAAAAATCCTTTTTTCGAGGGGCAATAATGGCTTCCTTCTTAAGATCCGAACACTGATGGGAAAGGCTAATTTTTTTTTAATGCGTTTTGATTAAAATAAGTTTTTTTGTTTTTAAAAAACCATGGTTGCTGTGATCATTTTTTTTTTCCCCGCCCCCTACATTAAATTGTTTTCTTTTTTTTGCAAGACTTTAAGGGTTCAAATCGGGCCTTTTGAATTGAGGCCCTTTAAAACTTTTAATTTCATAATAAATAAAAATTTAAATGGACGTGTTGTATCTTTTTTACTTTAGTTGGTTTGAAAACAAGACACAATAATAAATATGGGTTTTCTTACAGTTTTTGAATTTGACCAAAAAATTTTAGGGAGATTCAAAAAACTTTTAAAAAAGTTTTTTCATAGTAAACATATGAAACATTTTTAATACTTTTTAATTGTTTCTTAAAATTTTAATAACAGATGCCCTAGCTAACATTTTGAAATTTCCTTTTTTAACATTATCATCTCGCGAAACAAAATTTTGGGGGGGGGATAGGTAGGGGGTGATTCAGACCCTTTGGGGTTGTTGTTTCCCGCTATTTTGTCGTTCCCCTGTTTGTAAAAGTTGCTAGTTTTCAAATTTTTAACTTTTTTTTGCAACATAACACTTTAAAAACAGTGGGGTTTTTAAAAACCCAATAAATAAAAATACTGATGAAAGGCCCAAAATTCCCTTTTATTAAAGCAGAACTGCAGTGCCCGAGAAAATGTTACTTCTTAAATTGTGCTGCTTTCAAAATACACTTTAAGTTTAAAACGTAGTTTTTTTTAATTTTTTTTTTTATTTAAATTAAATATTTAAATATAATGTATATCAAAAGGATGTCCCCTTTTGGGCCCCAACTGCTTTAATTTTGAAGGCTTTTTAAGGTTTGGGTTTTAAAAATTTGACGAAAATTGCCGGGTTTAAAACAATTTTCATGATGCCAGAATTTAAGGAAACTTTAGTGATACACAATAAGTTTAGGGATTTTTAAATTAAAAATTTTTAAAATTGAAAAAAATTATTGAAAAAAAACGTCTTGCCAAACATCTATTTTAAATTTTATTAAGAAAAATTTTATTTTGGGTAAAATGATAAATGGCTATTTGTTGAAAATTGCTTTGGGGGAAAAAAAATTTTTTCCAAAAAAAATTTAAATTTTTAATTGTAAAATTTTTTTACCATTGGTAATGTTAAAAAATAAACCCGGTCAAAACGTTATTTCCCGGAGATGGGGGCCAGAACTATGTGCTAGTAAGCGGTACTTTTTCATAAGAAAAGAAAGCTTTCGACATGTTGGGATTTATTTTTTTGCGTTAAAACAAACCTTTGTTGGTATTTTTTAACCCACCCTCCAAAGGGCGTGGGATTTCTTTTTTGGGCATTATATACTAAACTAAAATTATTATTTGTAAAAGCATTTTAAATTTTTTTTAAAAAGGGTTTTTAAAAAATGCTTTGATATTTTTCGAATGTTAAACAAAAAGATGTGCATTCAAAATTTAAAAAAGATATTTTAAATATTATGTCCACATTTTTTCTTTTTTTTCGTGTTTTGAGGTGATATAAAAAACTGTAAAAAAAATCCCAAAGTAAAAACAATTTTTCCCCAAAAATATAAAAAAAAAACCTTTTTCTAGAGGCAAAACCCTTTTTTTTTTTTCTAAAAAATAAATTTAAATTTTTATTAAAATTTTTATTCAGTAACCCGGGTTTTTTAGTTTTATTTTTAAAAAACTCTCGGAAAATTATTTCAAAACTGTAAGATAAAACTGTCATTTTCGGTTTTCCTGTAGGGGTGATTGGGAAATTAACTTTTTTTATGTCTAGGGGTTTAATTTAAAAGGGGTTTTTCTTTCCCCAACATTTTTGTAAATAGTTTTTTTTTCCAAAATTGGGTTTAAAATTTGCCAGGAAGTAAAATGTTTTTTTAAACTTCATTAAAGGGCTATTTCTGATTTTTTTTAATTTAGAAGATATGGGACAAAATTTTCACTGGCCGAGGGGTTTTTTGTTAAATGCTATTTAAAAACACATGAAATTTAAGATTAATGCTAATTCAAAGAAAAGTTTTTAAAAAAGTATTAAAAGGTAAAAAATTGTGAAATGGGCAAGCAAAGTAATTTTACAAAATTACAAAGGGCAACTTAAAATCCCCGTTAAAATTCCAAAAAAGAGGTCGAAGTATACCCTAAATACCCTTTTTTTTTCTGGTTAGAAAACGCAGGAAAAATTTTAAATGGGTTGATTTCCCGCAAAAGCAGTCCCTTAATTTGTACATTTGCATGAAAATTTAAATTTAATTTTAATATTTAAATCTTTTTTCTTTTTAAAAACTTTAAACATTTTTTTTAAAAATTGAATTTTTTTTAAATATTTTTTGGGTCACCTGGAATTTTTGGAATTTAAGGGCCATTATGTTTTCGGTAGTTTAATAAACTTTTCATTATGCAGAAAAGGGGAAATATGTGAAAGGGTTTAAATAGTTTTTTTTGATTGAGAAAATAGTAAGAAACCCTCACCCCCAAAGAAAATAGTGTTGGCGTGAAATAAATTGGTTTATAAAGATAAAAATGTAAAACAAAGTGGTGTTTAACTTCCCAAAAAATAAATTTAAATTTACTATTAAAGTACTAATTTTAAAAAAAAAAAAAGACAAAAATATGGGTGCTAGAAATATTTACCAATAAGCAACTTTTTTAAAAAATTTTTAGGGGCAAACCAAAAATAAAATGAAAATCCCTTTTAAAAAAGACTTTTAAAGGGTCTTTTAGTGTAATTAAAACATTTTTTCTTTTTTTTTTTCAGTCAACAGGGCCCAAAATAATCCCTAGAATTTTATTTCTTTTTTTCTTTTTTAACTTTTACTTACTTGCCTATATCAAACTTTCAAACTCTTTTTTTGTTATAATTTTAAACCCCTTTGGTTTAAAGGGAAAAAAAGGAAAATTTTTAAAAACGTAAAGTACCTTTCAGGGTAGGGTTTTTACAAATAATTTAATGATTTTCAGGTTTAAAAGTCTGTATTTTTAAGTAACATACCGCATCGTTTTTATTAAATAATATTAAAAAATTTGTTCTTATAAATGTGATCTTCTGGGAATCCCTTTTCCCGATAAATCATTTAAAATTATATTAGTTTATTAAATTTTTTAAAAAATTGAAAAAAAACCCCGCGTTCAAAACTTTTAAAAAAGTCTTGATTTAAATAAAAGGTTTTTATAAAAATAAAGTTTATTGTTTAAAATTTTTTTCTTTAAAAAAAAATTTCTATCATCAAAGATTAGAATTCAAAACTTTAAGTGTAAATTTTGTAAAAAAGTGATCGGGGTCGAATCTCCCTAAAAAGCAATTTAAAAATGGGAATTTCCATAAAAATTATTTTATGTTAAAAGGGAGTAATGATTAAAGTGACAAAATTTAAACTAAAATTTAACATTTTGTACATTGACAAGTTTAAAATTGGGGAAAAAATGGGTAAAAAATTTCTATTTTTTGTATTGGTAATTTTCCCCGCAAGCCAAAACTGAATTCACCCGAAATAGTTCACTAAAGATCGTTCCTGAGAAAGGCTGTAAGTTTTTCCAAAAAACTAATTTTCCTTTAAATTTCAAAAAAAAAGTGATTACTTTTGTACATGCAATAAAACTAGAGCAGAGGTCAACACGAAGGGACTTGCTTTAAAAACAAAATCTGAAATACCCCCATTGACGAGTACCCCAAAATAAAATCAAACAACTTTGAAACTTGAAAACCCCTTTCCCTACAACAACATACATACATACATAATTAAATACAACATACATACATACACGCATACATACAAACCCCTACATAAATAATGGGGGTTTTAATTTATCAAAAAACCGGGGCTTTGGAACAATTTTTTTTGGATAACCCCAAAATTCCCTGAAATTACAAAAAAATTATTTTTTTGGGTCTAAATTTAGATATATTGAAGGGTTGAAATAATCACAAAAGATTTAAAAACCCAAATTTTTTCTTTTTAAAAACCCACACCAAGAGGAAAAGGTTAAACACCACTCCCTTTAAATAGGTTTGAAAGTAAAAATTTACGGTATCTTTTTAAAAAAAACAAGTGACATGATACCCTTTTGGGAAAATACTAGATTTTAAATTTTGACAAACTTATTATGGGAATAAAATATTAAAAAAAAAATTCACATGCTGAAAATTTTCCAAACAATTTTTTTGCCCTTAAATGTTTTAATTGGCAAAAAATGTAAGGTTTTAGTTGAAAAGTATTTTTTTGGTTAACAACTTTTACGGGTTGTTTTTTGTCTGGAAAAAATAAAAATGTAAGAGCAATTTTGTGGGTTTCGAAAGCTTTTTTTTCGGGTTTAAAAATGTTTTTTTAGGAGTTTAAAATCGAGGAAATAAAAAATAATCGATTTCGTGTTTCTATATAACTTTTTTTGAGTCAATTTTTGTATTAAAAAAGGCGTGTTTGGTTTTCCCTTATCAGGCACTTTTGACACGGACATTTAAAGTCATTGTAGCAACACCTTTAATTACAAATATTTCGTCCTGTTAAAGCGTTTTACCTGAAATAAGTCAAATATTTGTTTAAAAGACTTATGAAAAAATTGCGGAGTGGAAGCACAAATTAAAAAATGCGGGATTCTTACGTTTTTTTGTTTTGACAAACGGCGCTTGGAAAAATCCCCAGGTTTAGAAGAAACATACTTACATAAACAATTCAAAAAAGTAAGTAATTAATGATATTATAATACTCGTTTACTTATGTCGGCATTAAATTGATGTCATGTACCATTTCCGTAAAATTGTACAATTCTGTATTTTATTTCAGTTTTAAAGGCTGGGATGACTTTTCAATAAAGGAATAAATAAGTTTTCATAAAGGCTTAATTTGTGACGTTAGAACGGTGATTACAGCCTCTAGAAGACTTATGTTGATGGACATTAACGGGAAAATACTGAAAATAATTTTACTATAAGCGGAAAAAACTGTCACGTAAATTTCCTGTTGCTTTTGAAGTGAATTCACAGTTACAATTCATAACCAAAATCAAATAACCACTTTCATTTTTAAAAAATTCATGATTTCAATTCCCGTGGCTTCACACTATTCAGGATTTTAATTTCAAGTTTATTATATTGACAACAATAAATAAGTATGGAGCTATAGCGTTTCCTGTAATGAAATGAATGAAAAACAAAACCGAAAAGGGACGTAAAAACAGTAATTTTACGTCCGTGTTTTCGCCACGAAACTTTTTTTAATAAATTAATTTTAAGGGAAAACTACGAGAACATAAAGTAATTTATTATTCTGGGTAATATAAATTTAGTGCACTAATGTAGGCATGTAAGTTTTATATTCCTTATTGAGTATTTCGATAGCTCAACGCAACAGGGGGCCAAACTTTATCATTTTTAAAAATGAAAACCTTTGGAATTGGGGCTTCGAAAATAGGATTTATTAAATTAAATTAAATAAAATATTTTGGGAAAATTATTGTGAAAATTTTCTGTTTGTTTAAATTGCCCACTTTTGGTATTCTTTCGCACCATCTAAAAAATTGAATTTTTAAAATACCTTTTCATAAATGCACAACTTAAGATAGCATTGTGGCAAATTTACCAAATTAGACAAAAGTGAATAAAATAACAACTGAAATGCAAATTAAAGCTAACTTGAGTTAGGGAAATCTATTGGTGCATTATGTTGGAGAGAAGAATTTTATTTATTTAATGATGACACTGAGGTAATAATCTTTAAGTATGATATGCGACAGTTGTGTGCTATGAGTTTTGAAGAGGAGTGGGTATCGGCAATGAGGGAGAGGCAAGATTGAGCAATCTCTATTTGGTCGGTGACATAGTAGAAGCTAGCGTGCAGCTAGTGTATCTAAGAATACTTAGATTAGCTTGAAGGGAAATTTAAAGTACAAAAGTTTGATGTTTTAAAAATCATAAATATATTGAGATTGTGGAATTTGTGTTGTTTGTTTAGTTAATGATGGTATTTGAGTAATTTGTAGTTTTTAGTTTGGGTTTAGCGGTTTGAGTAATATTTTAGAGTTACACTTTTTTTACCAAAGGTATCTTCAAGTTTGTAACTAATTTTTTTTCTATAAATACAGGATTTTCGGAAAAGCAAGGGTCCCGGCAATAGAAACGTGGGAAATACGGAATAATTGTTTTCATTACAGTTGAAAAAAAATAAAATACTTACATTGAATTTACTGTAAAATAAAAAAAGAGTATTCTGAATAATATACTTACTGAAAATTTTTATCCTTTTTGAAGTTTTTTTAATGGTGATGTTGAAAAGAGTGCCTGGATATTGAAAGGTCTGGTTAAATTTGAAGGTGCAAATGATATTGATTATGTTGAAATTGGATGCTAATTTTTGATATTCGAGGTGATACGTGGTATGCTGAAATGAATACCCTTATTGATAATTCCAATACAAATGATTGCAGACAATTTTTTAATGATAGGGAAAATAAGTCAGAAAAATGAGTTCCATTCAAACCCAACAGTTAAACATGAAAGCAGAAATTAAAAAAAATCTCCAACACTCAAGTTGTTTCAAAATGTCAGGGTTTTAAGACGTAACCAAATAAAAAACGATGTTAAGGGAAAAATCCTTTGTAGATTTCTTATCAAAAATTTAAATCGCAAAATTTTAATAAAAATTTTAATACTACAGTGAAAAAACCAAAAACAAAATTGGGGGGGATTCGGTTTTTTTCTTAAATTTAGTTTAAGTCATGAAGGGAGAGTGATGGATTTTTTATGAAATTGGCCCCCCAGACCCAAAGGGAAAAAAATAGAAACCCAAAAATCCCTTAACAATCCAAATAAATACAATTTAAGGGGAAAAAAGCAAATTTTCCCGTCCAAAGGGGTAGTATTTAGGGGGCCTTTCCCTTTGTCTGTGCAAGGGGGACCCTAATTCCTAGGTAAATCACGGTTTTTTTCCTGTTCTTACCCCAAATTAAGTAAAGAATAAAACAAAAATAAGAGTTTTTAAAAATTGTGCTAAAAAAATGACATTGAAATTTTTATAAGGTTTATAATTTTTTTTATCTTTTCTTTGGTTTTAAAAAATATACTTCCCGTAGTTTGTCCAAATTTAAAAGACAAAAGTGCCCCTTAGCCGCAATTTCACATTTGGTATAAAAAAATCCGAAAGGTTTAAAAAAAAGAAATAAAGGATTTAATGATTTTAGCGCTTCTTTGATTTTAGGGGTTTCTCAAAATTTTTTGGGTTTTCAAAATTTTTTCGTTGCGTTAATCTGTTTAGTTTTAAAGATTGATTTTTTGTAAAATAGTACGAGTTTTAAATGGTTTCGTATCTGATCGGGAAAAACGTTTTTTTAGCAGTTTGAAATCTATTATTTTTTTAATAAGGAATGTTTAAATTTTTTCTTTAATCTTTTTGGAAGCATTTACAAACTTAATAAACAAGAGATAAATGGAAGCCCCAGCAGTTTGCATATACAAATTAGACAGTCTTGATAAAATACTTTCTTTGGTTCAAACAACTCAGAAAAAAAATATTAAGAATTTTCATAAAGATTTAAAGCAATCCTTCCTATATTAGTTTCCTTTGGAATATCTCTATTTAAAACGACTTTTAATTTTTTAAAGTTTTAGATCGACTAGATTTTTAGTAAAATTTAATTTTTGGTGTGTGGTTAGTTGTCAAAATGAAAAGAAACATCCGCCAAATTTAGGACTAGCGACCCTGTTAAGGTGCTTTTAAGAGGACCCTACCCAAGTCAAAATTGAATCTAACCAGGCAGAAACAACACAGATTTCAAGACATGGCATGTGATCCCTCTTGTGATCAGCAATCAGACAACAATGTCCCATTTCCTTCTCCCTCTTCTTTTTCTTCCGTTCATTTCCTTCTCTTTGTCTTACCCCTGCTTCTTCTTCTGGCCCCTCTAGAACCGTTGGAGCACTCGGGTTCCTATGTATCGGGAAGTCCTTTAAATTAAAGACCGACAAGAATGCCATATTCTAAAAAAAATGTTGTCGTCACCACGCGGTTCGAGCCACGAAACAGGTTGGTTTGCACCTCTCAGATAACTCGGTAAAAAGGGCAACAAGTAGGCTAAAGTGCCTGGTTTTTTTTGCGTTTGACCAAGAGAAGCACTCCTACTTAAGGTACAGCTTTTACTTGATGGGGTATTTTTGTGCCTCTGGTGTTTTGCCTTTGCGTTTTTTACGAATGAACGGTCGTTCATACATAAAACCAATTTCATGACATGCATCCTCAGTCAAACTTCACATGGAAAAATGTTGTGTATGTTTTATATGCACGTGTAAAATAAGATAACTTCAAGGCGAAAACTACGCCTTTTTTCTTCACAAATTTTGTTCGAAGTTATAATGAAAATAAGTTAAAAACAGCAAAACGAGTCTGTCTATATGTTTTTGATCAATTTTATGGTGAAAAAAAATGACCTAAAAATGTTTCACGTTTTACTGTGCAAAAGGTGATTCAATACATGTCAGAGCCCACCACTTAACATCTTACTTATCAAAATTTGCCGGGGGAGGCCACCTTACCTCCCCCACTCCGCACTTATTGCCTCACTTTGCGTAAATTTTTTTAAGCCCTAGCTATACTCCTGGTGTCGTCTTTTTATGTTAGATTTTACTGTTCCTTTAAATCATTTTTTTAAGTTCCTTATGATTATTTTAAGTGTAGATTCAATATTAAACTGATTGAACAGGTAAAATAAAAAAAAATAATATTATGCAGGCCACGGAAGAGGATAAAAGATTTTTTTTCAAGAGTTTCAATAAAATTATAACAGCTAAACAAATACAATTGAATTTTTTTACTTATCACCCAAAATAAAAACATTTTTTAGCCAAACAGATGTTTAACTGAAGTTCTAATACTGTAAGGATCACATTGTGTGTACGTTTGTACCTTTTTTGCAAGATGTATGTGACCTCAAGTTAAAATATTGTTACGCTACGGTCCAGCTATATGGTACCAGGCCCCTTTAATCTGCTTAAAAATGTGGCAACGTGCTCAAGACTTGGTGACCAATAATCGTACAGGACTGTAGAGAACGATATTGTATTTACGAACAATGAAACGATCACAAATTTAACAATGTTCTATATAAAATAGAAATTGTTAGGGTTAGGGGGACTGTTGATACTTGATTCGGATGACTGTCAAAGTCTATATAGATCTATTTGGCTGAAATATGCTATTACGACATCTGTTAATAGTGGGCTACTCTGTATGACTCTGTATGGCTAGGTAACTGTACTCCACAGTACTTGATAATACTTCCTTACTTCTGGAGGTACGCCAGTTTAAGATTAAAATTGAGTCACAAAAAAGAAAGACTGCTCACAGTTTACTAATTTTAATTAATGTTAAACTGTTAATAAATTCAAATGTCAAATATTCAAATAACATTATTGTAAATAACATCAACACGTGATTATAATTCAGTCTTAAATATCCGATAGCTATGTCTTACATAGACTTCACATAAATTATTACCGCGACTGCCGTTTAATTTCTGTCCAAAAATATGACAACGTAAATATAAAGTTTGGTCGAGTCAGTGACCGTATTAATGTTAAACAAAAATTAATGATAAAGTTCTTATCAATTATTCTTAGACAATCATTGATTAAGTGTAAAATAATAATCCAAAGACTATGTTTTATTTTGCCTTAAAAATAAGTAAAATTTGCCGTTCAGAAGAACAAGACAATAATGTAGACTAAGTTTACTAACTGAAAGTTAAATGAAAAACTGACTCAAGTTGATCGTTTTCTGGCCTATTTATACCAAATCTGAGAAAACGAACATAAGAAGTATCGAACAATGTTCAACTGTACGTTTTGGTCGGTGGACAATGTTCGACGTTCGAAAACTGATCATTTGACGTTCGGAAAACGATAATTTCCATACACAAAGAACGCTGTCAACCAACCGAACGTCCGAACATCAACAATTCTTAGCAAAAGTTCTATGAACGTTTACATAAAAATACGATAAATTGATACATATAATATTTATAAAAATGACTAGTACCATGGATTGACTATAAGTTTGGTGCTTTTGATGATACATAACTTTGAAACAGTTTGTTTACTGAGTTTAGGCAGCAATTGCTATTGACAACGGAAGTCACACAACCCATAACCCACAACCCATCAGCGAACAACAACAACACCTGTCAAAAATTACCGAGTAAAATTACAATAAATGCTACTTTCTAGCTAAATGTACGCTGATTATAAGAAAATATGTAAACAATTAATGAAATAAATCATTACTCTTTATAATTCTGACATAATTTATAGTTGTCAGTCCCCAAAATTAACACAAGAAGCGTTTATCGGTACATGCTAAATGTAAACAATGCCGATGATGACATACGACCTGAGTATATAAGTGAGATTATATCAATATATATCCTCATACATGTATTTGCACCGACATGTCATATCGTTTTTACATTCTTGAGGTGTAACAAGTAATATGTGATTAATAGAAAAACTTGATTTTGAGGAGATAACTGAAATTTGTAAAGATAGTTAATATTATAATTTGCATAAAAAATTTTAAGATGCCGATTTTTGTGAACTAATAAAATATACATGTTTATTGCATTTTTTGTTATAAATAGGATATATTTATAGGGCATGTCTCTTAATAACATCCATTTATTTAATGCAACAGAGAGCTGTGTGAAGATAGACCAGTTTTGCAGAAAGTTCACCATTAAAATTTAATGATTTATATCTTAGATCTTAGATTTATAACTTAGATCTTTTCAAATAAATTTTTTTATTCTTTAGTTTCAGTTTGTGATTATTTCCTCATGGAAGTTTAAATAGCCTTCTTGAAATTTTGTAAATTAAAATTTCAAGATCTTTTCAAATATTTTTTTTATTCTTTAATTTCAGTTTGTGATTTTTTTCCTCAAGGAAGTTTAAATAGCCTTCTTGAAATTTTGTAAATTAAAATTAAATAAGACCAGTTATATAATATATATACAAATGCTCGAAATATTAACTTGTCATGTAAGTACGAGCCGTTGTACCTCAATCAGACCATGCTTATTCGATAAAAATATCATCTTCCATCATAATAATGTTAAGAATGAGGGACATCATTATTTTGGCATACTTTACAGGCTCTTTGTACTGGTTTATCAATCCACATATTTGTGCCTTATCAACAAATGATAGAGTATGGGAGATACAATATTTACGAAGACAAAAACATAGAATAATTGAAAGGAGTTTTAAAAATCTGAGTTTCATGATAGCATTGCTGTAAGTGTTATTCATTACTTTTAATGTGAAACACAATGTGGACATTATAAACAGTTTTATACAGATTTTCTTATTTCATTTGGGTTTAAGGTAAACCTATTGATGACGCAGAAGTTTCCATTTAAATGCAGATGCTGATAAGAGGCATCAGGCATGCAAAGAACAACAGAGTATTTTTTGTAAATGTTACAGGAACTCCACTGAGGTTTATAAGCCTAAACATAATATTTTAATTTTTCACATAGATAAACATGAGCACTTTGAACAGAAATATGAATAAAATATATCTAAGAAATACACAAGAAATATATTGAAAATCATGTTTGTGCTATTCTCAGTCGATTTGAGTGAAAAGCGTTTAAACGTTTTTCAGTTTTGAGTTATAATAATTATTTTAGAAAAACGGAGCGAGCTAATGATTTGAAATTTTGCACATAACTAGTATAGATCTACATCAAATGGAGTTATAATCTCAAAAAAATTATTTCCAGTCTCGTCATGTCAAAAAACCTCAGCGGAGTCCTTTTAACCTACAAAATCAGCCAGTCATTGTAGTTTACGCCTTTGAATATACACATTTTTGTATTAACCGTTAACCTAAAAGTATATAACTGCTTATAATCACATCAATATATCTAACACAATTACAACAACAAAACATAGTTTTAGAAAAAAAAAAGTTAAATAAACGAGAAATTAACATGAACAAACATAAAAAGAAACTGATGTTCGCGTCCGATCAACTAAATTGTCATTGATGGATGGATCTTAAAGAAAAATATAACGCATAAATGTGTTGAAGACGATGTAAACTGCGTTAGGACGTACATCAAAGGTCAAGGTCACACTTGAAGACAAAATGTCATTATATTAAATCTTCATAAAAACATTCAGATATTCGTGTCTTGTCAACAATTCTGTCATTAATGGATGCATTTTGAAATAATTTGATATAA
>NW_026858014.1:0-15376 GCF_026571515.1 Ruditapes philippinarum
CCAAAGGAAAAATCCCCGGGGAAGTTTGGGTAAAATTTGGGTCAGTGGTTTTATGAAAGGAAAATGTCATTTTAAAACAAAAGTTTCGGACGGAGGGGCGGGCGGGCGACGGGGCGGGAAAGGACGCCGGACCCAAAAGCGAAACACAAAAGCTCACACCCCTGTTCCCCTTTTTGACAGGAGCCCAAAAAGGGGTTGCCTTAAAATGCGAAAATTTTGGGCCCCTAGAAACCCTCGCCCTTTTAAAAAGGCGGTTAACCCTCCCACTAAAGCATTTTTTCTTGTTTTAATTTAAAAAATTTAAACCAAAAAGAATTTAAAAGCGTTTTTTATTTTCCCCGGAATTTAGTCAAAACAAAAAGTAAAAAAATTTGAGGCAAAAGAAAACAGGATCGGAAAAAAACAAAGCAAACATTTGGGGCTACATTTTAAATAAACGTCATTTTTTTCATTTTAAACTGTTTTTTAAAATTTTTAAAAATTTTTCCCTAATAGCCCCACGTTTTGCCATTTTTTAAAATATTTTTCGTTTTACCCCAAAAAACCCCAAAAAATCCCCTTGTTTAAATTTTTCCCCAAACCCCTTTTTGCTTTCCCCCAATTTGGTTTCCCCTTTAATAAAAGACCCGCCTCATTGGTAAAAGGTTTAAATTTTTTTACGAAACAAAATTAGAAAAAAGATTTTAAAAAGAAATGAAAATTTCACAGTGGCACTATTACTTCAGTTAAAAAGAAATTTTTTTAATTCCTAAGGCCTCGGTACATCTGTACATCATTAAAGGGTATTCCCCAATTTAAAAAAAATTGAAAAAAAGTTGGGGATTTTGTTAAAACAAAAAAAAATTAAAAAAAAAGCAAAACTAACATTTTCCCCCTTTTTTGGGAAACACAAAACATATTTACTAACCCCCAAGAATTTACAACAGAATTTAAACCTTAATTTGGCCAAAAGAAAAAGGGTTTCGGAACTTTCCAACTGCCCCAAACTAAGGTTTTTAAACAGAAACCCAAAAGGGAATTTTACCAAATTCCCGAAATGTTTGAGTGGGTTTAAAACCCTTTTTAAGATTTTTCATAAATATTGGGCCTCAATTTCCCATAAAATTTTTCAAAAAGTTTTCAAAATAAAACCCCTTCTTTTATTTTTTTCCTTTTAATTTAATTTGGAAGGAAACAGAATTTCCCCCCAAAAATTTTATTTTTGTGAATCCTTTTTTTTTTGGCAAAATATTTCAGGGAAAAAATTGTTTGGCCCTTTGGGGGGGTTCCCATAATTTCCCTATAAAAATTTTGGTTTATTTGAACCAAAAAATGAAAGATTTTAAAATGTTTTTTAAAAACAAACAAAAAACTTTTTTATAATTTTTTTTTATTTAAAAAAAACCCTTTAAAATATATTTTAAAAACAACCTTCCCTTTTTTCATCCAAACCCCTTCCCTTTCATGAAAGAAAAAAATTTAGGCATGTTTAAAGGGGAAAATCCTCCTGTTAACCCCAAATGTATTTTTAAAAAAGGGGTTTAAAAAAAAAAAAATTTTCTGCATTCCCCATATTAAAAAAAAATGGGATTCACGTTTTTATTCGAAACCCTGGGTATTTTTGTTTTACTTCAATTTAAAATTTTTTAAAAAAATTTATAAATTTTCATTAAAAATCTACCCAAAATTTAAATTTTAGACTTTAAAGTAGGAAAGATACGAATCTTATGAACGGGTTTATTTTGAAAATTTTTTAAATGCGAAACAAAAAAAGTAAATTTATTAGTGGACACAAAAAAATTAAAAAATCTTTTTCCCGGTTTAATTTCGAAATTCAATTTTGATATACATTTTTTTTTTCATGAATTTTTTAAATTTTTCAAAAAATTTTCATGCCATTTTTAACCCTTTAATAAAGTGATTACGTTTTAATTGGGTTTAACCGTTTCATTTTTTTATGATTCACGACATAAAAACACGTGAAAACTCTTTAAAAAAATTAAAGCCCCACAACCTCAGAAAAACAAATTTTTTGGTAATTTTTTTTCAAATCAACAAAATTTTTTGAAATTTTAAACTTATTTATTGAACTTTAAATAAAATATTCAGGTTAGATAATTTTACGAAATTTTTTTTGTTTTACTCCCTTAAAAATTTTCATTTTTCTACGGCTTTGCGTTTTTTGACGCTAAAATTTTATAAAAAGGAAAAATGTCCCCTAACATTTTTGATATTTAGGGGAAATTTTTAAAATGTAATTTATTAAGAAAATGACAAAGGAAAAAAAAAAGTGGATTTGTTTTTTCTTTTTTCCCTTTTTTAAACATTGGTTTAAACCCCCGGGTAAAGCACGTTTCTTTTTATTTCCCAATTTTTTATAAAAAAACTATCCTCCCATCGGATTCCCGTTTTAATTTTTAACTTAAAATATACGATAAAAAAGAAGCTTTTAAAAGGCAAAAATTAAACCCAAAAACCCAAACTAAAAATTACTTTTGCACCCCTTTTCCCAGTTAACGGAAAACCGGGGTTTTGAAAAAACACTTTTTGGGAACTGAATAACCCAAACTCTATTTTTCTTACTCTGTAACCCCCCCGCCCGTTTGAGTGACAAGGGGGCGGGATGCCCTTTTTAATTTGCCGATTTTGGTATCTGGCTTATCGATGCAATCGATTTGATAGACAAGCTAGCGTCTGGTCAAAATTATTCGATAAATTACAGAGCGTCCGGAACGGCCGTAAATTATTAGCTACTGGCGGGGTTCAATTACGCCACGCGCCCACACAGTTTAGTCAAGTCGATCATTATTATCAAAGGTTGTTTATTGATCAATCTTAGATTGAAAATAGGGTTGTTTTTTTTGCAATTATGCTTGAACAACATTCATCCTAGTCCCCCAGTACTGATATAATACTTTTTAAAGAAATAATTTATCCATAAAAAAGATATATTTGACAAATATTTTTTTAAATTAATATCTGTCAACATGATTTAATATACACGATATATTAATGTCCATTTTTTCTTTCTTTCTGCATTTTAATTTTTTATTTAGTTTTCAGAGATAAAATTATATTAATTACGCTAAAAGTACTTGCCTCTGAAAATAATTCCTACTATATTATACAGTGAGCGCATTTTAAATAAATGATTTTATTTAACTACATCATATGTTTACCTCAAATAAGTTATTGGCACACTTTTCGTACATATACTCGTTATATAGTTCAATACCTAAAAGAACATTTTTTTCTGGAACGTTTTCATATGGGCACATTCTGAAATAGTAATACCGTTATCTAAACCACGTGCTATGGAAACTGGCCTAAATAGGTCTCCCAGGTATTGATATCTTTATGTTTATACTTTTACAAATATTTTTAGATGACATTTTAAAGAAAAAAATAGATTTAATGAATAAACGTAAAAGGTATATTAAAAAGTAAGTCAAAGCTAGATAAAAAATTATGAATAATTTGGATTTATTGTTATTATTTTGGTAATTAATGATCCAAAAATACAGTTATTATCTAACTTCTTTCTTTAATTTGCTTATAACAATAATGTGAAAAAATTACTACTTGAACACTCAGTGAAAGACACCAAAAGCCAGTGCTCAAATTCAAGAAATGCAGTGCAGTATTTCAAAAATTTTCTGAGGGGGCATTGCCCTGCCGCCCCCTAATATGCCTGTGACATCAATATTATTACATGTTTTATGAACCATAAGCCCTGTTCTCTGAAACTTCAGTTTTTAATATAAGCCGCTCATAATTATTTCCAAAATTAAAGGGAGCTTATCAGGACATAAGATCAATAAAATGAAGCGTGCGTGATTTAGTGCCCTTATAACCTATTTTTAGAACAATCTAAAAGGGATAACCAATTATCGGGATAGACAAAGGGAAGCAACCTGTAGATCTTAAATATGTAACTTAATTCAGTTATAAAAATGATAACTGCTTTAAGTTACACCCCTGACTGTTTAAAATGCAGTAGCAACAATAGTTTAACTTTGCTAGATGAAAGAATATTCTTTTCTTTTTTAAGGAGGATGGGGGTTAAACTTCAAGTTATGCCAGACACTACAAAAGTTACACAACTACTTTCAAGCTTTATAGGTGGAGAAAGGTCTAAAGTGCTCCTCTCTTTTCTATTTCAGGCAGAGTAGAACCACTAATATTTTGTTTGCTAGATGAATGTCTTCCTCGCATCCATGAATCCAAAATCCCCGTCAACATTCAAACCCATTTAGGCAGCGATTTTTCACCTTATATAACAAAAGCCCATAAAATGCCTCTTCCCAACGGCAATTTATTTTAAAATCATGCAGTTTTCCCAAACATCTGCCCAAACATCTGAACTTACCCCAGCTTTTTTACTTCCTAAACAATCAATTTTAGCAATAATTCTTCCCAAAATCAAGAACAGACTAAAGTCTATTCCCAATTAGGTGAGAAAAAACACTTCAGAGGTTACAGGCAAGTGATTTGAAGTCAGCAAAAATTAACCATTTGGCCACAGAGGCTGGACAATGGTGAATAAAGCAATAACTTACATTGAGCAGATTCTAACGGTGCAAACTTCATACATACACCTTCCCTCTCTAGTTCTACCATTGTAATCTCTACATATGGGTTCTCTGTCTGCAGTGTCTCTCCCAACTGTCAAATGTATAATAAAATAAATTTACTTTATCAACAAAATTAGAAATAGGCTGAATGGAGATACAATTGAATATAGTAAAATAAAGGATGTACTGTCAAATGTATAATAAAAGAAATTTACTATATCAAAGAAATTAGAAATAGGCTAATTGAGAAACAATTTAATATAGTAAAATTGTAATGATGCTCACTGACAATGGGTCTGAATTGAGATATTGCTATGTTACAACTACAATTACATTTTCATATACAATATAGATATAAAACAAGGACTGCATTTTGATATTGTTTTGGATAATTTGACCCTACCCCCTTTGAAATCCCAGATATAAGGGACAGGCAATTCCAGTCATATAAAGAAAGGTGTATTCAAAAGTATTCATTCATAATCTATAAGTATAACTGTAAATCAAAATTTTCTGATACAAAATTTTAAGATTTCATAGACAATGACTTTTTAATGTTTTTACCCATTTTTTATTGATTAAGCTTTGATTTTCTTTTCTCGCAATTCAGTACTAGAAACTAACTAATGTCTTATGTAGAGCTTGAAATCAACACTTAGTACAGTAATGGGTTAACTCTTATTAAATTATATAAGGAATTAACCTGTTACTGCACTAAAGGCCAGAAGGTGGTTAACCTAATCAAAATTTTTTTTTCAGTAGAACTCATAGGCAATAAACCAGAACACTGTTATTCATAACTAGTGAGTATAAGAAGTTAATGTACCCATATATTGAGAGAGTTGTAGTATGTCTTCTTCTTTATAACTTCCTCATCATCATCATCTTCAACATCCATTGTTGTACCGACAGCATATGGAGCAACAGCCACATCTGTAAACATACAATCGTTATTTGTAATCATGATAAATTCAAATTTGTTCCCACTATCTCATCACTGGTATAGAGCTGACAGTTATATAAATAAAATTAAATTGATAAGGACTATGAAACATGACCAGCCTCCAGCTCCTGAGCAGTCTATCCAAATTGTGAGATGCTAATTATCACCATTTAAATACCGTATATTTTCATGTACAGCAGTAATCTAATTTTAGGCATTTTTAGCTAATTCAATTTTAGCGATTTTGTTGTACATGTTTCTATTTTTTTTCTCATTTTTCTGCTGGCAAAGAGAGACCACTCTTTTTGTCAGAAATTTATTGTTTTCAATATTCCTACATAACCCCAAGCTTTAGCAAATCTTTTTTTCGCGATATGCATGGCATGCAAATATAGTGGAAATTGGAAACTCACGAAAACAAAAAACCCTGATTAACAGTATTGGAAATCACTGAATTTTGCAAGTTGGGTTCTAAATATATCAATGCAGGCCATGTTCATAACAAAGTCGGAGAGATAAAAGGTAAGCTTGATAGTTTACGACTTGACTGTGATGTGCCAAGTCCCAGATATTACTAGCTAGTAGTTATTGGTCCTCTCAAAGGGACAAAAACGGGTAATTATGTCAGCAGGAAGAGCAAGTTTATTTCCCATATCATATTGTTATATTGAAATCACATGAAATGCTTATATGAGCCGTGTCACGACAAAACCAACATAAGTGGTTTGCGACCAGCATGTATCCAGACCAGCCTGCGCATCCGCACAGTCTGATCAGGATCCATGCTGTTCGCTTACAATCCCTAATACAAGAAGCAAGAAGAGAAACTGATAGCGAACAGCATGGATCCTGACCGCGCAGGCTGGTCTGGATCCATGCTGGTCGCAAACCCATATAGATATACTTTTACTTACTTTTGGAATCTCTTGTGTCTTCTGTATACCTAAATACTACCGTTGGGGTAACCATTTCAAACACAAGCTGAAATACACCAACATAATATTTTATCAAAGTAACAGAAAACAAGTTTAAATATAGTGAAACTGATTTAATATAAATATAAAGAAAGAAAAACTTTTATTTTACAAACAATGCATTTTTAATCTTGTTTCCAAATAAAATGTTTTTTTCTATATATTGTATTCAAATCAATTTCAGTTTGGATTTAACACGATAGTACTAGAAAGAATGTCAAATTGTTCCCATGTAATAAGTAAGTAGTAAGTTTAACCGAGCGCTTGCTACATCGCCAAACTCTATAACGTTTATTATACATTATCTGCAGTATCAAAGGTTAAATTGTGAAGAAGCTCACCAGGGCAGAGATTGCCTTTGAGATGAGGTCTGAAATAGATCTAACAGCTCTTTCATCTTTCTTTTTCTCTTCTCGGCTCTGAAAACAAGCAAAAAAAAATAAGTATACAAATCATTGTAAGATATTAATCTGTACAAATTATCTACAAAAATCTCTGCTTCCACATTTTACTATATGACTGTCCAATATATTATCTGTAGTTGACTCTGTATGATCCAATATATCCTTTATTAGATAGTAAAGCTCAATTATTTTTAGTGCTTTTATTCAAAACATGAGAAATTCATGAAGGGGAGTGATTTATTCAAAATCAATGACATGACACGGTCAATATTCAAGTCATTGTATGGACATCATTCTAAATCATTTAATGCTATATTAATATATTAACATAATTTATTGACTTACAAACTGTTTGATTGTTTTAATCTTTGACAGCTCATTGAAAAGGAAGTCAGCCTGAAATACACATAGTAAGACAATATATCATATGTTACAATGATTCTTTTTATAATACCAATCAAATTGTTATTTTGTTTGTTATGCTTGATTTTAAGTTTGTTTGTTTGTTTGTTTCATTTACGCCTTTTCCCAACAGAATTTCAGTCATATAGGCGGGTAGTTTCCTAACCATCATTCCTGGAAAGTTACACCAGTACTAGACTACCTTCCTCTGCGCTAAACTACCAAAGCATCTCCCGGGGATAGAACCCACGCCAGAGAGGTAACTGGATTAGAAGTCATCGACTCTAACCCCTCAATCACGGATTTTAAGTAACACCTACAAACTAAAGGACATATGGTGACTTTCCAACTAAACTTGTGGAAGATCATCACATTACATGATAAGAGACAATAGCATATCAATAGATTATTGCAAAAGACGTTTATACATAGTAGGGCATACAATAGAAGCAAATATATTTATTGCATATTTACAATTTTACAGATATCTGTTGAAATTTCTAGACATTCATAATATCGTATCTATTATGGAGTAACTCTGTGAAACAATGTCACAACTTGGAAACAATACTTATTATGTCTATTAATTATTTATATACTTCTTGAATTTTAAAACTGATTTTTCTTTCTTCAAAACTTTAATCCAAATCTTTTAAGAGAAATTACAGCGACAGAATTTATGTCATTTTCAAAAATAAATCTGCTAATTAGGGTAGGAGAGCAACAGATCAGTAACCCACAGTCAGACAGCTAGTTCGATCCTCGGACAATGCAAAATTTCACTGTGAGAAGTAATCTTGGACAGTGGTCATTTATCTCTTACTGCAAGTCTGCCACTTTCGAAGAAACTGGTAATTACTAGTTAGTTATCCTAGAAAACAGATATGACCAAAAATATGTTGTAGTCAGCATAAAAAAAAAAATCAGCATAAAAAAACACACACAAAAATACAATAGTCATAGATTTATACTTACAAGATCACATGAATGAGTGATTCTTTGCTCTATATTTTCAATACCAAGACTTTGTAACACTACCCACAAAGGGAGACAAGTCAGTTTCAGGTAGGGGTTAAAGGTCATCAGTGACGCAGCATGTACAAGGGCGGGATCCGCCACTTTGAAAAGTGTCTATTTGCCAGTTAAGAAAAACTATTGATATCCAAGTCTATATAGTATTGTCTTTATGTTAAAATTCATTCATATACTCATCATGTCATAGAAAAGAACTTCAATCCATAACATTCTAAAGATATTTGTTTACTTTTCAAAGTATTACCTTGACTTGCTTTCTCAGTTATGTGACAAATTCATTCTTACAGTAAATAAGTCAGACCTATTCTCTTAAAGCTGCACATAATATTTGTTGACATTTTATATGGCTACCATCTTTGAAGAGCAGATCATAATTGTTTCATAACATTTTTTACATTTTTAAAAAACTCAGCCACTTAAGTGTAAATAGCAATGGAATGGGTATGGCCATGAAAATATCTATCAACAGTAGGTTAATAACTTAAGTGCATGTACTTGTAGCCAGGATATCCACAAAGCTGCTTAACTGAAATGTTATTGTATTTAAGTTTGTAATCAGGTACTAATTCTTTAAAATTTGAAAAAAAGTATCAATTATTCAAAAAAACAACAGAAGTTATATTATGATCATAGAAAAGGATACAGAGTACGGCATTGCAGGAATTCCTAGCCATTTACCCATACAGATAGTGAAACTGTCACCAAATCTTGCATTCTGTATGTTACCAGGTGGACGTATCAATGACAAAGTGGCAAGGTTATCCCTGAAATATAACAAGATCACAATGAAATCAAAAAACATCTTTGTGACATATGCTCTGTTATTTTTTGCTGATTCAACAATATGGCATGTTTTATGTTTATCAATATCATTGATAAAAGTTCATCTCAATGTATCTAACTATGAATGCACATACATGTTATTGATAATATATCTAAAACTATATTTTTAATCCCTACTCTGTTAAATGGACTTATCCAGTTCAAAAATTTGGATCTGTTCATTGTCAGTTTAGCGGAATTCAACGTAAATTTTTTAATAAGTAAGCCAATAGTATTGAGCCTGGTCAGACTGCATGAATGGCAAAATCTTGTCACTTTCAGTTCCAGTTAACAACTGGTCTTATTAGAAGAGAGGTCTTTAGGTCTAAATGGACTTAAATAAAGTCAAACTGTAAACAAATACTTGTCTTTTTTATTTCAGGTGCACTTTTTGCCTCAGAGAAATTGATACTTGATCTTCTTTGAAATATTTATCTATATTTTGATTCAATGTTCATTAAAAAGAGAAAATGTTTGGCATTTCTTGAACAGCTTACCCATCCACATGCATCCAAATGTTATTTTTCTTGCATAATTCTTTAATCTTTTCTAAATCATCTACATGACCTGCATTTGGTGTACCTACAATGATAAAGTTATACATTAGCTTAGGTAAGTATCATAACATTATGTCTGTACTTAAGTATGAACATGTACAAACAAGGGGCAAAAAATATATCTTTGTTAATTAGTCAACTGTAAATACTGTCATATTTCTGTGACTTCAAAAAATGCAAGATTTTGCTATGTTTTTAATTTCAATTCACATTGACACAGTAAAGGTCACATGGCGACCTTGTACATGTGTAGCTTTACTGGTGGAGGATGACCTCAGCCCCTCTTTAGGCAAAAGCAGGCACCGGAGTAGTACAAATAACCTTTGTAAGTTAGCTGGATAGCAACAATTCTATATGAAAATTATACAGCATCTGAATATCAATAATCATTTCATACATTTTTGTAAATCAAATTAAAAACAAGATTGCATTTGAGAAAAATGCTATGCCACCGCATGGTTCAAATTTCATAGCTGTACATCAAAGGACAAGAAAGTACGTCACATCATCAAAATCTAGGTCAAAGTTCAATTTTACAACTAAAACTGTGCACATGGTCAAAATGTCATTGCTGTACATCAAAGGACAAGAAAGTAGGTCACTGTCCCCTTGGGCAAGGCATAATTTTGACCCAAGGGTTTAATAACAATCTTGATACAGGTCCACCAAACAACATTTCAAGTCAAATATCTAAGCTATAGCTTTCTCCCATTCAGAAAGCATTTGTTTTATTTTTCTGTTTTTACTACGTGTACATAATGAGAATCACTGCCCCCGGGCAGGGCCAATTTTTGACATTTGAACAACTTTGGTAGAGGACCTATAGATGATATTATATATCAAACATCAAAGCTCTATGCCTTGAACCTTCAGACAAAAATTTTTTTTTTTCACCATATGTACATAATGAAAATCAATGACCCCAGGGCGGAACCAATTTTGACCCCAGGGCTATAATTTGAACAATCTTGCTAGAGGTTCACTACACAATGTTTCATGCAAAATATCTTAACTCTATCCTTTGAAAATTTAGAGAAGATGATTTTTTAAGTTTTAACTATATACATACAAGATAAACCTATGGCTCCCGAGGGCGGGGCTAATTTTGACACAAGAGGCAAAATTTGAACAACTTTGGTAGAGTACCTTTAGATGATATTATTTAACAAATATTAAAGCTCTAAGTCTTGTACCTTCAGATAATAACATTTTTTTAATTCTTTACTATATGCATATATTGAAATCAATGACCCCCAGGGCCAGGGCAATTTTGACCCCAGGGCTATAATTTGAACAATCTTGCTAGAGGTTTACAACACAATGTTTCATGCAAAATATCTAACCTCTAGCATTTGTCAATAGCTAGAAGATTTTTTTTTATAAGTTTTTACTATATACATATAAGGAAAACAAATGACCCCTGGGGCGGGGCCCATTTTTGACCCCAGGGCTATAATTTGAACAATCTGGGTAGAGGTCTACCAGACAATGCCTTATGCAAAATATCTTAGCTCTAGGCCTTTTGGGTCTTTACAAGAAGGTGTTTTAAGTTTTTACTATATGTACATATAGTTGAAAATCAATGACCCCGGGGTGGGGCTGATTTTGACCCAAGGGCTATAATTTGAACAATCTTGGTAAGGGTCTACCAGATGATGCCTTATGCAAAATATCTAAGCTTTAGGCCTTTTGGGTTTTTACAAGAAGGTATTTTAAGTTTCTACTATATGTACATATAGTGAAAATCAATGACCCCCCGAGGACGGGGCCAATTTTGACCCCAGGGCTATAATTTGAACAATCTTGTTAGAGGTCTACCAGACAATGCCTTATGCAAAATATCTAAGCTCTAGGCCTTTTGGGTCTTTACAAGAAGTTTAAATTTATTCTTATAATTCCTTTTGGTTGCCATGGCAACCAGATTTCTGCATGGAATGAAATTCTTTGAACAACTTTGGAAGCCTTTCACCCAAGGAACAATCCTGCCAAGTTTGGTTGAAATTGGACAAGTGGTTTTTCACAAGAAGATTTTTTAAGTTCACTATATAATCTATATAACACACAAACACACAGGTGAATCGCTATATGCCACCGCATCGCAGATGCTGCGGTGGCATAATAAATAGCTATACGATATATGCCAAACAGCATGCTGGTTGTGGAGGTTTGGTTAATGGATCAATGCCAGTTTATGCAATTTATGAACAAATCAATTCATCATCAAAGCTTCAAATCTGAAAAAATCCAAAATAGCCTGTTTCGATTTATAACAAGAGAAATCATGCCTCAATACAAGAAACATATTTGACCCAACTTAACAATATGTGTCCTATAAATCATACCTGCATATGCAATAAGAGCGACTGGAGTTTTGGCGGCTGCTATGTCATCTTGTATCAACTTTTCTAAAATCTCTGTATCCTGTAAACATTCAAATAAGATACATATCACAATAGTTTACATAAGTATAATTTTAACTTCTCCCAGAACAATGCTTTGTTTATAATTATTTATACTTGTATCTATTTAAAGCAGTGAGTTGATACTTCTAAAATAATTGACGTAATACCCTACCCAGTTACATAAACCTTTAACCTGCTCAAATTCTTAAATGGACTGGTCCACCTTCCATTTTTGAAACTGTCTATTATCAATTCTAGAGACAAGAAGATGAAAATTTCAAGTTATCCAATAGTAATAGAGCCTGGTCAGACGTCATGAATGTAGATGCTAGCCTGGCTTAATACTGGTGGCAAAGGCTAGTCACTTTCAGTTCTAACATGGTAAAGGATAATATATGCCAATCTTAGAACGATTCTCTTATTTGCCAATTACCCAGCTAGGGATCTTCCCTAAAACATCTTGTTTTTTTTTTTAAAGAAATGTCTGCTCCCCTTCAATTTAAGTCACAAAATAACAATTATTATTTCAGTTTTATATACCTGCCATGTTACCAACATAATGGGTTTGCGACCAGCATGGATCCAGACCAGCTTGCGCACCCGTGCAGTCTGATCAGGATCCATGCTGTTCGCTTACAAACTCTATTACAAGTAGTGAAACTGATAGCGAACAGCATGGATCCTGATCAGACTGCGCGGACGCGCAGGCTGGTCTGGATCCATGCTGGTCGCAAACGCACTATGTTGGTTTTGTCGTGACGTGACTCATATCTGTATTTACATGTCATTCTTGTATATATAAAATGCCTCTAGACATATCTGCATACATCAAAAGTGTTATCATGCTATTGATTATTATAGCGACATAAGATGTAACACAATGTTATTACAGGCTGATTATTGTGGTGACAACTGGATCTTTCTATATGTGTATTGGAAAATGGATTTACCTTCTCAAATGGGTTTGAATATAAAGATTTCTTACCAAAGTGTTTATTTAGAAAGTGATAATTGAGCCGTGCCATGACAAAACCAACATAGTGGGTTTGCGACCAGCATGGATCCAGACCAGCCTGCGCATCCGCGCAGTCTGATCAGTATCCATGCTGTTCGCTTACCAACTCTATTACAAGTGGAGAAACTGACAGCGAACAGCATGGATCCTGATCAGACTGCGCGGATGCGCAGGCTGGTCTGGATCCATGCTGGTAGCAAACCCACTATGTTGGTTTTGTCGTGACGCGGCTCATATATTTTCTTAGATCTATTTACTGGTATATAAATGTCGTCTTGTCTTCTAATCTAACCAAACTGACTGCTGATCAATTTTTCAATTTATTTTCAAATCTGACCAAACTGGATTATTTTTTTATTTTTGCTTGATTGTTTGGTTTTGACAACAATTTTAACACCTTTTTGGTCACATCTTCGCGACTGACCCGCCTTACTGGGTTTCCTGGATAACTAACCAGTACTTATCAATTTTTCGTAGCAAGTGACCGATAACTGACCATCAGACTCAATGTTGGTGTCACCCAAGGATCTAGCCAGTGACCCCTTGATAACAAATCTGATGCTTTCTTTTTTAAGCTAAGTGGGCAGAGCATTATTTTGAGATATTTTATATTCCCAATAACAATGACCAGATCCAAACTTACAGCAGGGCAAGTATTTAATTCATATTTAGCAGTGAAATACTTCAATGACAAATTGGTCAAAAACTGGAAATTCAATGTTTTTATCAAAGCCTATAATACCAGTAACAAAATTTAGTGCAATGCAGATATAAAATAATTTAACTGTGTTTCTGGACTGGAACACAATGTTCCAGAAAAAGCAGTAAATGCAGAAAAACACCATATTTTATAAGCATATATTAAAATGTATGCAAAGTATTAGAAATGAGAAATGCACTAATTAGCTCTTCATTAAGACATTCATTACAAGTTACATTCGCTGAACATGCTTTTTATTAGTTCTGCTTTCTTTGTAAATAATAATGCTTATTTTCAAATTTGCATGAAGCTGCCACAGATTTATGAATAAATTTTCATTTTAGAATGAACCAATATTAACATGGTATTCCCACACATTTTACTAAAGCGTGTTTTATACTTATTTATAATTACATACATAATACAATTTCCCAAATTCTATATCTCAGTCAAACTAAACAAGTATTAATAATATTCATTTGTATGAACTTGTCAATAAATAAATAAATAAAAATGTCCATCACCAAAAGTTTATATGTTTTGAATTGGATAGGGTACTTAACCTCGCATATGGATCCAAATAAAAAATACAAGCATTAAGGTTTGCTTTCTTTAAAAGCTGCATATAATGTGTACAGTATGACTTATATTAGATATACATAATTACATAACTATAATTGTAAGTACATTACTTATCTATACAATGTTAAAAAAAATCATTCTTTTGAGAAATACTCAATGTGGGTTGCAGAGGTTTAATTCTGGACAATGCCCATTAAAGTGTACATCTTAATGGACCAGTATTGACAGAAGTCCTATTTAACTGTATCTTTCTCATGTACAACAGTTTTTTAATAAAAAACTAGAAATGTGTCCATAGGACACGGATGCCCCCACATGCCACTGTTCTGTCAATCTTATGACTCTAGGTCAAATATTTTTTGGACTACATGTGCCACAAGTTGAAAACTAAAAATCAACAAAGGGCCATAATTCTGTTGAATTTGGTCGCAGCAAAAATTCCTTCCTTTACTACCATCTACACATTAAGGTTGTTAATCCCTGGAAGTTTAAGCAAAATCTACCATCCGGTTTAAGAGGAGTTGCGTTTACAACAAAATTTCTACATAGTATATAATGAAAAAATAAAAAAGGGCCATAATTCTGTTAAATTTGGTTGCAGCAAAAATTCCCTTTCTTTACTACCATCTACACATTAAGGTTGTTCATCCCTGGAAGTTTAAGCAAAATCTGCCATCCGGTTTAAGATGTAAGAGGAGCTGCGTTCACAAAATTTCTACATAGTATATAGTGAAAAAATCAACAAAGGGCCATAATTCTGTTAAATTTGGTCGCAGCAAAAATTCTTTCCTTTACTACCATCTACACATTAAGGTTGTTCTTCCCTGTAAGTTTAAGCAAAATCTGCCATCCGGTTTAAGAGGAGTTGCGCTCACAAAATTTCTACATAGTATATAGTGAAAAAAATCAACAAAGGGCCATAATTCTCTTAAATTTGGTCCGCAGCAAAAATTCCTTCCTTTACTACCATCTACACATTAAATCCTG